>NW_027310271.1:0-121496 GCF_047496795.1 Chiloscyllium punctatum
AGAGAATGAGAGAGAGAGAGAGAGAACAAACAAGAGAGAGAGATCGACAGACACAAGGAGAGAGAGAGAACGAGACAGAGAAAGAGAGAATGAGAGAGGGAGAAAAAATAAGAGAGAGAGAGAGATTGACAGACACAAAGAGAGACAGAGCAAGACAGAGAGAGAATGAGAGAGGGAGAAAAAATAACAGAGAGAGAGAGAGAGAGATTGACAGACACAAGGAGAGTGAGAGAGAGTGAACGAGACAGAGAAAGAGAAAATGAGAGAGAGAGAAAAAATAAGAGAGAGAGAGAGATTGACAGACACAAGGAGAGAGAGAGAACGAGACAGAGAAAGAGAGATGAGAGAGAGAAAACGAGAGAGAGAGACAGAGGGAGAACGAGAGAGAGATCGTCAGACTCAAGGTGAGAGAGGGAAAGAGACAGAGAAAGAGAGAATGAGAGAGAGAGAGAGAGAGAAAACAAGAAAGAGAGAGATTGATAGACACAAGGAGAGAGAGAGAGAGAGAGAGAGACAGAGGGAGAGAGACCGAGGTAGAGAGAGGGTGAGAATACACTCAGACACGATGCAGTTTTGAAACAGCGTTTCTCAGTCGAACCCTGAGCCCAGCTCCCTTCCCCCCGACTCCCCGTGATATCAGTCCCATTCAGGTGCACCGCCCTCCCTCACTTCCTCTCCCACCAACCCCCCCCTTCCCTCACCCCAACTTCGAAAACTCCCTCTACACTGTCCACCCCAATCCCAGGGACAGGGACAGCACGGGGTCAGATACAGAGTAAAGCTCTCTCTACACTGTCCCCCCCATCAAACACTCCCAGGGACAGGGACAGCACGGGGTTAGATACAGAGTAAAGCTCCCTCTACGCTGTCCCCCCATCAAACACTCCCAGGGACAGGGACAGGGACAGCACGGGGTTAGATACAGAGTAAAGCTTCCTCTACACTGTCCCCTCATCAAACACTCCCAGGGACAAGGACGGCAAGGGGTTAGATACAGAGTAAAGCTTTCCTCTACACTGTCCCTCCAATCCCAGGGACAAGGACAGCACGGGGTTAGATACAGAGTAAAGCTCCCTCTACAGTGTCCCTCCAATCCCAGGGACAGCACAGGGTTAGATACAGAGTAAATCTCCCTCTACAGTGTCCCTCCAATCCCAGGGACAGGGACAGCACGGGGTTAGATACAGAGTAAAGCTCCCTCTACAGTGTCCCTCCAATCCCAGGGACAGGGACAGCACGGGGTTAGATACAGAGTAAATCTCCCTCTACAGTGTCCCTCCAATCCCAGGGACAGGGACAGGGACAGCATGGGGTTAGATACAGAGTAAATCTCCCTCTACAGTGTCCCTCCAATCCCAGGGACAGCACAGGGTTAGATACAGAGTAAAGCTCCCTCTACAGTGTCCTCCAATCCAGGACAGCACAGGGTTAGATACAGAGTAAAGCTCCCTCTACAGTATCCCTCCAATCCCAGGGACAGGGACAGGGACAGCATGGGGTTAGATACAGAGTAAATCTCCCTCTACAGTGTCCCTCCAATCCCAGGGACAGCACGGGGTTAGATACAGAGTAAAGCTCCCTCTACAGTGTCCCTCCAATCCCAAGGACAGGGACAGCGTGGGGTTAGATACAGAGTAAAGCTCCCCCTACAGTGTCCCTCCAATCCCAAGGACAGGGACAGCACGGGGTTAGATACAGAGTAAAGCTCCCTCTACAGTGTCCCTCCAATCCCAAGGACAGGGACAGGGACAGGGACAGCACGGGGTTAGATACAGAGTAAAGCTCCCTCTACAGTGTCCCTCCAATCCCAAGGACAGGGACAGGGACAGGGACAGCACAGGGTTAGATACAGAGGTAAAGCTCCCTCTACACTGTACCCCCCATCAAACACTCCCAGGGACAGGGACAGCACGGGGTTAGATACAGAGTAAAGCTCCCTCTACACTGTCCACCCATCAAACACTCCCAGGGACAGGGACAGCACGGGGTTAGATACAGAGTAAAGCTTCCTCTACACTGTCCCCCCGTCAAACACTCCCAGGGACAGGGACAGCACGGGGTTAGATACAGAGTAAAGCTCCCTCTACACTGTCCACCCATCAAACACTCCCAGGGACAGGGACAGCACAGGGTTAGATACAGAGTAAAGCTCCCTCTACAGTGTCCCTCCAATCCCAAGGACAGGGACAGGGACAGCACGGGGTTAGATACAGAGTAAAGCTCCCTCTACAGTGTCCCTCCAATCCCAGGGACAGGGACAGCACGGGGTTAGATACAGAGTAAAGCTCCCTCTACAGTGTCCCTCCAATCCAAGGGACAGGGACAGGGACAGCACGGGGTTAGATACAGAGTAAAGCTCCCTCTACAGTGTCCTCCGATCCCAGGGACAGGGACGCCACGGGGTTAGATATAGAGTAAAGCTCCCTCTACAGCGTCCCTCCAATCCCAGGGACAGGGACAGCACGGGGTTAGATACAGAGTAAAGCTCCCTCTACAGTGTCCCTCCAATCCCAGGGACAGGGACAGCACGGGGTTAGATACAGAGTAAAGCTCCCTCTACAGTGTCCCTCCAATCCCAGGGACAGCACAGGGTTAGATACAGAGTAAAGCTCCCTCTACAGTGTCCCTCCAATCCCAGGGACAGGGACGCCACGGGGTTAGATATAGAGTAAAGCTCCCTCTACAGTGTCCCTCCAATCCCAGGGACGGGGACGCCACGGGGTTAGATACAGAGTAAAGCTCCCTCTACAGTGTCCCTCCAATCCCAGGGACAGCACAGGGTTAGATACAGAGTAAAGCTCCCTCTACAGCGTCCCTCCAATCCCAGGGACAGGGACAGCACGGGGTTAGATACAGAGTAAAGCTCCCTCTACAGCGTCCCTCCAATCCCAGGGACAGGGACAGCACGGGGTTAGATACAGGGCCACAGGCCGAATCTCTCGCCTGCTGCTCAGATGCAGAGCTCAGGAGCTGAACGTTTTTTTTTTTCTCTCTCTCTCTCTCGTTTCTTTACCCTCTGCAGATGTGAAACCACAAGCCGCTCTCGCTGTAACTGGGACAGGAAGGTGTTTCGGAAGCTGCAGAATCTGCAGGTTTATGTGATGCCAGTGATCTCGAGCAGCCCCCACAGAGAGCTGGGAGGAGGTGGGGGGGGGCGGTGTTTCTCCACCTGGGCCCACCCGTTTTCAGCACCCCCTCCAGCTCCACCGAAACGCCCCTTCCCCACCTGATAGGCCCGAGATGAAGCCTGCGGCCTCCATTTCCTGCTCCCCGGCCTCTCACAGTCTCCCCCCCCCCACCACCACGGGGTCTAAAAGTGTCAAAACTGGACTAGGCCCGAGATGAAGCCTGCAGCCTCCATTTCCCGGCTCCCCGAGTCTCCACATTTCCCCCCCTCTCCCCCCCCCCCCCCCCCCCCCGCATGGGGTAAAAGTGACAAAACTGGACTAGGCCCGAGATGAAGCCTGCGGCCTCCATTTCCCGGCTCCCCGAGTCTCCACATTTCCCCCTCTCCCCCCCCGCATGGGGTAAAAGTGTCAAAACTGGACTAGGCCCGAGATGAAGCCTGCGGCCTCCATTTCCCGGCTCCCCGAGTCTCCACATTTCCCCCCCCCGCATGGGGTAAAAGTGTCAAAACTGGACTAGGCCCGAGATGGACCCTGCAGCCTCCATTTTCCCAGCTCCCTGGACTCCCACTATTCACTGCTGGGGGCAGAAGTGACAAGATCAGCACTAGGCCCCAGATGGAGCCTGCGGCCTCCATTTACGAGTTCCCTGGACTCCCGTAGTACCCTGCTGGGGGTGGAAGTGACTAAATCAGCATTAGGCCCCAGATGGAGCCTGGGGCCTCTATTTCCCATCTACCCCGACTCCCACAATGCCCATGCTGGGGGCGGAAGTGACAAGACTAGTACTAGGCCTGCGATGGAGCCTGGGGCCTCCATTTCCCAGCTCTCCAGGCCCCCCACAATCCCCCTTTGCTGGGGGGCAGAAGTGACAAAATTGCTGCTAGGCCCTGTCTCCTTGGGCCACCACAATCCCCCGCTCGGGTGGGGGGAAGTGCCAAAATTAGCACGAGGCTAAAGCTGGAGCCTGGGGGTCTCAATTTCCCAGCTCGGTCGGCCCCAACAGTCCCCCCTTGCCGGCCTGTGAAAGCAGACAACCCCAGACTAGGCCTGGGATGGATCCTGGGGCCTTAGGGTCTGTGCTCTGCGGGGCCTGTCCCAGCTCCCCGGGCCTCCTCCGAAACTCCCCCAGCTACTGGTTCTCCTGACTCAGGTGCGTGTCGCAGAGTCAGCCACTCGGTACCGAATTGGCCGGGGTTGGGGGCCTAAATTTACCAAATCCCCTGCTCCGTGTGGCGATGCATCACTAGGCCCGAGGTGGAGCCTCCATTTTGAAGGGGAGAGAATCGCGGGCCGAGAGGAGACATTCCCAGCAGAGATAGGGGTCAGTCTCCTCCGCCAACAATTACTCCCCAGCACCAACCCCCCCCCCACCCAAACCCTCATCAACTGAGGAGTTGTGCCTTTTCCAACTGGACGTCAAACAGCTTTGAACCTCAAGGGCCGACATAAGGTTGTTCGGGCAGGGAGAGGGATTAGACTCTCGCCCTGTCTGACTGGGGCACACTGGATTAGCAGGAGAGAATGGATAAGTGGTGGAGAAGGTGGGGGGGAGAGAGAGAGAGAGAGAGAATGAGATGGGGAGAGAGAGGGATGGAAGAGGGAGGGAGGGTGAGTGGGTGAGAGGGAGAGAGAGAGAGAGTGAGAGAGAGAGAGACATTGCGTGTGTGTGTGAGAGAGAGAGTGAGTGAGACAGAGAGAGTGAGGAAAAAAGAGAGAGTGAGTGAGAGAGAGGGAGACACGAAGTGAGAGAATGTGTGAGAAAGAGGGTGATAGAGAGAGACAGTGGGAGAGAGAGAGTGAGTGAGAGAGAGAGGGTGTGGGAGATGGAGAGTGTGTGTGAGAGAGAATGGGTGTGACAGATAGAGAGTGAGACAGAGAGAGTGAGTGAGAGAAGGAGAGAGAGAGAGTGAGTGAGCGAGGGAGAGAGAGAGTGAGGGAGGGAGACAGTGAGAGAGATAGAGAGTGTGTGAGAGAGAGAATGGGTGTGACAGATAGAGAGTGAGACAGAGAGAGTGAGTGAGAGAAGGAGAGAGAGAGTGAGTGAGTGAGAGACGGAGAGAGAGAGAGAGATAGAGAGTGGGAGAGAGAGAATGGGTGTTATAGAGAGAGTGAGACAGAGAGAGTGAGTGAGAGAGGGAGAGAGAGAGAGAGATAGAGAGTGGGAGAGAGAGAATGGGTGTTACAGAGAGAGTGAGACAGAGAGAGAGAGTGAGACAGTGAGAGAGATAGAGAATGTGTGAGAGAGAGAATGGGTGTGCCAGATAGAAAGACAGAGAAAGAGAGTGAGTGAGAGAGTGAGTGAGTGAGTGACAGAGAGAGAGAGTGAGAGTGAGAGTGAATGAGATGGGGAGAGAGAGAGGAAGGGAGAGAGGGAGGGAGAGAGTGAGTGAGACAGAGAGAGTGAGTGAGAGAGTGAGAGAGAGAGTGAATGAGACGGGGAGAGAGAGAGAGGGATGAGAGAGGGAGGGAGAGAGAGTGAGAGGGACAATGTGTGTGTGAGAGAGTGAATGGTGTTACAGAGAGGGAGTGAGTGAGAGAGGGATGAGAGAGGGAGGGAGAGAGAGTGAGTGAGAGGGACAGAGAGAGTGTGTGTGAGAGGGAAAAATGGGTGTTACAGAGAGAGAGAGTGAGACAGAGAGAGTGAGTGAGAGAGGGAGAGAGAGAGAGATAGAGAGTGGGAGAGAGAGAGAGAATGAGTGTTAAAGAGAGAGTGAGACAGAGAGAGAGTGAGTGAGAGAGGGAGAGAGAGAGAGAGATAGAGAGTGGGAGAGAGAGAGAATGGGTGTTAAAGAGAGAGTGAGACAGAGAGAGAGTGAGTGAGAGAGGGAGAGAGAGAGAGAGTGGGAGAGAGAGAATGGGTGTTACAGAGAGAGAGTGAGACAGAGAGAGAGTGTGTGAGAGAGAGAGTGAGTGATACAGAGAGAGTGTGAGAGAGAGAGATAGAGAGAGTGAGAGAGAGAGAGAGAGATCCCCTTTGATTTTGGGGAAGGAGAGGTGGTGGGTAGCCACTGGGAAGTGCTTTCGGAGTCTTTGAGAATCACACATCGTCGGCCCTTCGGCCCCAACTGCTCCCTGCTGACCCAGAACGTCCGCCAACACTGGTCCCCATGTCTCCTGGACTGGGCCCATATCCTTCCCAATCTGTGTAATTGTCCAAACGCCTTTTGAATGTCATTAATGTTGGTGCCTCAACCACTTCCACTGGAGGCTCACACCCAACGTGGACCACCCTCTGTGTAAAAAGAAAGTTGCCCCCCCCCCCCCCCCCCCCTTGCATTCATTCCCTTAAACTGATACCTTTTAGTCCTCGGACAAAGACTCGAGTGCGTTCACCCTCTCCAGACCTCCCCTGATCTTCCACACTTCTCGAAGATCACCCCTCAGTCTCCTACACTCTAAGGGATATTGTCCGAACTTGTCTAACCTCTCCCTCAGGTCCAGACAACGTCTTTGCCCAATTCTTCTGCACTCTTTCCATTTTATTGACCTCTCTCTGACAGCGAGGTGACCGCACCTGAACATATCGCTCCCCAAGTGTGGCCTCACCAACTCTCCACCGCTCCAACTGCAAACTCCCATACTCAATGTCCTCACGGATGGGGGGAGTGGGGACGGGGCTTTGGGGATGGAGAGAGTTGGGAATGGGGTGGGGGGGGGCGCGTAGAGAAGGGCAGAGTTGGGGATTAGGGAGTTGGGGTGGGGGGGAGTTGGGGATGGGGGTGTTGGGGTTGCCGGAGTTGGGGATGGAGGGAGTTGGGGATGGGAGGATTTGGGGATGGGGGATTTGGGGAGAGAGGGAGTTTGGAATGAGGGAGTTGGGGATGGGGGAGTTGGGGATTGGGGAGTTTGGGATGGGGGGGAGTTGGGGATGGGGGGAGTTAGGGATGGGGAGGTTGGGGATTGGGGGAGTTGGGGATGGGGGGAGTTTGCAATGGGGGCATTTGGGGATGGTGGAGTTGGGGATGGGGGAGTTGGGGATGGGGGTAGTTGGGGATGGGGGGAGTTGGGGATGGGGGGAGTTGGGGATTGGGGGAGTTGGGGATGGGGGAGTTGGGGATAGGGGGAGTTGGGGGTGGTGGAGTTGGGGATGGGGGAGTTGGGGATGGGGGAGTTGGGGATAGGGGGAGTTGGGGGGTGGTGGAGTTGGGGGTGGTGGAGTTGGGGATGGGGGAGTTGGGGATGGGGGAGTTGGGGATGGTGGAGTTGGGGATGGGGGGAGTTGGGGATGGAGGGAGTTGGGGATGAGGTGAGTTGAGGATGGGGGAGTTGGGGATGTGGGGAGTTGGGGATGGGGGAGTTAGGGATGGGGGAGTTGGGATGGGGGAGTTGGGGATTGGGGGAGTTGGGGATGGGGTGAGTTGTGGATGGGGGGTTTTGGGGTTGGGAGAGTTTGGGATGGGGGGTTCGGGATGGGGGAGTTGGGGATGGCGAGAGTTTGGGATGGGGATGGGATGAATTGTGGATAGGGGCAGTTGATGATGAGGAAGTTGGGGAAGGGGTGAGTTGTGAATGGGGGGTTTTGCGGATGGGAGAGTTTGGGATGGGGGAGTTTGGGATGGTGGGATTTGGGGATGGGGGAGGTGGGGATGGGAGAGTTTGGGATGGGGAGATGGGGATGGTGGGATTTTGGAATGGGGGAGCTGGGGATGGGGGAGTTGTGGATGGGGGAGATGGGAATGTTGGGAGTTTGGGACGTGGGAGTTGAGGATGGGAGAGTTGGGGATGGGGGAGTTGGGGATGAGGGAGTTGGGGATGAGGGAGTTTGCGATGGGGGAGTTGGGGATGGGGGAATTGGGGATGGGGGAGCTGGGGATGGGGTGAGTTTGCGATGGGGGAATTGGGGATGAGGGAATTGGGGATGGTGGAGTTGGGGATAGGGGATGGGGGGAGTTGGGGATAGGGGGGAGTTGTGGATGGGAGAGTTGGGGATGGGGGAGTTGGGGATAGGGTGCATTGGGGATGGGGGAGTTGGGGATGGGGGAGTTGGGATGGGGGAGTTGGGGATGGAGGGAGTTTGGGATGTGGGAGTTGGGGATGGGGGGAGTTGGGGATGTGGGGAGTTGGGGATGGGGGAGTTAGGGATGGGGGAGTTGGGGATGGGGGGAGTTGGGGATGGGGGAGTTGGGGATGGGGGGAGTTGGGGATGGGGGGAGTTGGGGATGGGGGGAGTTGGGGATGTGGGGAGTTGGGGATGGGGGACTTAGGGATGGGCGTGTTGGGGATGGGGGAGTTGTGGATGGGGGAGTTGGGGATGAGGGGGAGATGGGGATGGGGGAGATTGGGGATGGGGGAGTTGTGGATGTGTTGAGTTGGGATGGGGAGTTGGGGATGGGGGAGTTGTGGATGTGTTGAGTTGGGGATGGGGGAGTTGGGGATGGGGGAGTTGGGGATGGGGAGATTGGGGATGGGGGAGTTGGGGATTAGGTTGTTGGGGATGGGGGAGTTGGAGATGGGGGGAGTTGGGGAAAAGGGAGTTGGGGATGGGGGAGTTGGGGATGGGGGTAGTTGGGGATGGGGGAGTTGGGGATGGGGGGAGTTGGGGATGGGGGGAGTTGGGGATGTGGGGAGTTGGGGATGGGGGTAGTTGGGGATGGGGTGAGTTGCAGATGGGGGAGTTAGGGATGGGGGAGTTGGGGATGGGGGTAGTTGGGGATGGGGTGAGTTGCAGATGGGGGAGTTAGGGATGGGGGAGTTGGGGATGGGGGGAGTTGGGGATGGGGGGAGTTGGGGATGGGTTGGAGTTTGGGATGGGGGAGTTGGGATGGGGGATTTGGGATGAGGTGGTTGGGGATGAGGGTGTGGGGGATGGGGGAGTTGGGAATGGGGGTGTTTGGGGATGGGTGGAGTTTGGGAAGGGGGTGTTGGGGATGGGGATTTGGGGATGAGGTGGTTGGGGATGTGGGTGTGGGGGATTTGGGGATGGGGGTGTTGGGGATGGAGGAGTTGGGGATTGGGAATGGGGGTGTTGGGGATGGGGGAGGTGGGGATGGGGGAGTTGGGGATGAGGGAGTTGGAGATCGGAGAGTTGGGAATGAGGGCGTTGGGGATAGGGGGAGTTGTAGATGGGAGAGTTGGGGATGGTGGAGTTGGGGATGGTGGAGTTGGGGGATGGGGGGAGTTGGGAATGGGGGAGTTGTAGATGGAGAGTTGGGATGGTGGAGTTGGGGATGGGGGGAGTTGGGGATTGGGGGAGTTGGGGATGGGGAGTTTGGGATGGGGGGAGTTGTGGATGGGTGAGCTGGGGATGGTGGAGTTGGGGATGGGGGGCGTTGGGGATGGTGCAGTTGGGGATGGTGGAGTTGGGGATGGGGGGAGTTGGGGATCGGAGAGTTGGGGATGGGGGAGTTGGGGATGAGGGAGTTGGGGATGGGGGGAGTTGGGGATGGGGGAGTTGGGGATGAGGGAGTTGGGAATGGGGGAGTTGGGGATGAGGGAGTTGGGGATGAGGGAGTTGGGAATGGGGGAGTTGGGGATGAGGGAGTTTGGGATGGGGGAGTTGGGAATGAGGGAGTTGGGAATGAGGGAGTTTGGGATTGGGGAGTTGGGATGGGGGGAGTTAGGGATGGGAAGAGTTGGGGATGGGTGAGTTAGGGATGGGGGAGTTTAGGATGCGGGAGTTTGGGATGGGGGAGTTGGGGATGGGGGGAGTTGGGGATGGGGGAGTTGGGGTTGGGAGAGTTGGGGATGGGGGAGTTGGGGATGAGGGAGTTGGGGATGAGGGAGTTGGGGATGGTGGAGTTGTGGATGGGGGGAGTTGAGGATGGAGGAGTTGGGGATTGGGGAGTTGGGGATGGTGGAGTTGGGGATGGGGGAGTTGGGGATGGGGTGAGTTGGGGATGGGGGGAGTTGGGGATTGGGGAGTTGGGGATGGGGTGAGTTGGGGATGGGGGGAGTTGGGGATTGGGGAGTTGGGGATGGGGGAGTTTGGGGATGGGGGAGTTGTGGATGGGGGGAGTTGAGGATGGAGGAGTTGGGGATTGGGGAGTTGGGGGATGGTGGAGTTGGGGATGGGGGGAGTTGGGGATGGGGTGAGTTGGGGATGGGGGAGTTGGGGATGGGGGAGTTGGGGATGGGGGAGTTGGGGATGGGGGGAGTTGGGGATGGGGGAGTTGGGGATGGGGGGAGTTGGGGTTGGCGTGAGTTGGGGATGGGTGAGTTTGGGATGGGAAGAGTTGGGGATGGGTGAGTTAGGGATGGGGGAGTTTAGGATGGGGGAGTTTGGGATGGGAGAGTTGGGGATGGTGGAGTTGTGGATGGGGGGAGTTGAGGATGGAGGAGTTGGGGATGGGGGAGTTGGGGATGGGGTTGAGTTGGGGATGGGATGAGTTGGGGATGGGTGAGTTGGGGATGGGGGAGTTGGGGATGGGCGTGTTGGGGATGGGGAGTTTGGGATGGGGGAGTTGGGGATGGGCGTGTTGGGGATGGGGAGTTTGGGATGGGGGAGTTTGGGATGGGGTTGAGTTGGGGATGTAGTGAGTTGGGGATGGGGGAGTTGGGGATGGGGGAGTTGGGGATGGGGGAGTTCGGGATGGGGGGAGTTTGGGATAGTGGGAATTTGGGATGGGGTGATTTGGGGATGCGGGACTTGGAGATGGAGGGAGTTTGGGGTGGGGTGAGTTGGGGATGGGGTTAGTTGGTGATGGTGTATTTGGGGATTGGGGAGTTGGGGAAGGGGAGTTTGGGATGGAGGAATTTTGGGATGGGTGAGTTTAGGATGGGGTGAGTTGTGGATGGGGTTAGCTGGGGATGGGAGGAGTTGGGGGATGGGGTTTTTGGGATGGGAGAGTTTGGGATGGGGGAGTTTGAGATGGGGAATTGGGTGATGGGGGAGTTTGGGATGGGGGAGTTTTGGATGGGGAGTTTGGGATGGGGGAGTTTGGGATGGGGGAGTTGGGGATGGGAGAGTTGGGGGATGGGGAAGTATGGAATGGGGGAGTTTGGGATGGGGGAGTTGGGGATGGGGGAGTTGGGGATGGGGGAGTTGGGGGATGGGGGAGTTTGGGATGGGGAGTTGGGGATGGGGGAGTTTGGGATGGGGGAGTTGGGGCTGGGGGTAGTTGGGGATGGGGAGTTTGGGATGGGGGAGTTGGGGGATGGTGGAGTTTAGGATGGGGGGAGTTTGGGATGGGGGGAGTTTGAGATGGGCGAATTTGGGTGATGGGGGAGTTTGGGATGCGGGAGTTGGGGATGGGGTGAGTTGGGGATGGGGGAGTTGGAGATGGGGGAGTTGGGGATGGGGGAGTTTGGGACAGGGGAGTTTGGGATGGGGTGAGTTTAGGATGGGGGGAGTTGGGGGATGGGGTTATGAGGGATGGAATGAGTTGGGGATGGGGGTGTTGATGGGGTGAAGGGGGAGTTGGGGTTGGGGATGTGTTGGGGGATGAAGGCATGATCCTGGGTTTCATTTGGAAAATTCTGGTGCCTGGTTTGGAGGGGCTTGGGGCTAGCTGGAGTATCGGGGGGCTGGTTTGGGGAATCCTGTGCCTAGTGGGGAGATCCTGGGCTTTTTGGAGGATCCTGGGCCTAGTAATGGGATCCTGCGCCTAGTTGGCGAATCCAGGCCTGGTTTGGTGGATTCGGGGCCTGGTTGGGAGGTTCTGTGCCTGGTAATGGGATCCTGGGCCTAGTTGGAGGATCCGGAGCCTGGTTTGGTGGATTCGGGGCCTGGTTGGGAGGTTCTGTGCCTGGTAATGGGATCCTGGGCCTAGTTGGAGGATCCGGAGCCTGGTTTGGTGGATTCGGGGCCTGGTTGGGAGTTCCTGGGCTGGGTTTGGAGGATCCTGGGCCTAGTTATGGGATCCTGGGCCTAGCTGGCGAATCCAGGTCCGATTTGGCGTATTTGGGGCCCGGTTATGGGATCCTGAGCCTAGTTATGGGATCCTGGGCCGAGCTGGATGATCCCGAGCCTAGCTTGAGGCATCCAGGGCCTAGTCTGAGGCATCCTGCGCTGAGTTTGGAGGATCCTGGGCCTAGTTATGGGACCCTGGGCCTAGTTGGTGCATCCAGACCTTGTTTGAGGGATCCTGGGCCGAGTCTGAAGGATCCTGGGCCCGGGGAAACAGGACGGCGAGGGCAAAGAGCAACGTGTAAACATCCGCTGCGTCTCTCCGTCGCTCTCTCTCTCTCTTCATCTCCCTTACTTCCTGAGCTCGCCCCATCCCCCAACTCCTCTCCAACCGCTTACACACCGTGCACATCTCCTCCTTGGGGTTTTGAGGTGGTAGAGGTGGTTTCCGCTCTCCGAGAGAGAGAGAGAGAGAAAGAGAAAGAGAAAGAGAGAACATGGAGCTTGAGAAAAGACACATCCGGCTGCCAACCTCCAACGGCAGCTTCAGAGGTTGGAGAGCTGCTCTGCTACCATAGAGGGCCCACGGCCCAACAAGATAGGCCTCAGGATGGACTGATTTGTGCCTACCTCCTCGCTGCACCAGGCCTGAGGCCTACGGAGGGTCAGAGAGAGAGAGAGAGAGAGACAAAGAGAGATGGGCACAGCCCCAGGATTAGCTGAAGTTTTGGGGGGGGGGAGGGGTTGTTGGGGTTGGGTTGGGGTGGAGTGGGTCCCAGAGGCAGGGCGTTCCCTAGACCCCAACCTCCACGGGGGCACCCACTCCCCTTCCTGGCTCGCCCCCACTCCATCCAGGCCGAGTGGAGAGTGTTTCCCTCACCCTCCCCGGTCTCGTCAATGGTAGGACAGGGCTTTGGGGGGGGGAGGGTGAAGGAATCAGGAGGGGGGAGTTCCTCGCTGGAGGATTCCCAGCCTCTGACCCTGCTCTTGTAGCCCCAGGATTGGAATGGGGCTGGGTCCCAGTTCAGTTTCTGCTCCATGGGGACCCCCAGGATGTTGATAATGGGGGGAGGGGGGTAGGGGGATTCAGTGACGGTAACACCATTGAACATCAAGGGGGCGATGGTTAGATTCTCTCTCAATGGGGACCCCCAGGATGTTGATAGTGGGGAGGGGGGGGGGAGGGGGATTCAGTGACGGTAACACCATTGAACATCATGGGGTCAGTGGTTAGATTCTCTCCCAATGGGAACCCCCAGGATGTTGATAGTGGGGGTGAGGGGGGAAACAGTGATGGTAATACCATTGAACGTCAAGGGGGCGATGGTTAGATTCTCTCTCAATGGGAACCGCCAGGATGTTGATAGTGGGGGGGGGGGGGAGGGGGGATTCAGTGATGGTAACACCATTGAACATCATGGGGTCAGTGGTTAGATTCTCTCTCAATGGGAACCCCCAGGATGTTGATAGTGGGGGTGAGGGGGGAAACAGTGATGGTAATACCATTGAACGTCAAGGGGGCGATGGTTAGATTCTCTCTCAATGGGAACCCCCAGGATATTGATAGTGGGGAGGGGGGGATTCAGTGATGGTAACACCATTGAACATCAAGGGGGCGATGGTGAGATTCTCTCTCAATGGGGACCCCCAGGATGTTGATAGTGGGGGGGGGAGGGGGATTCAGTGACGGTAACACCATTGAACATCAAGGGGGCGATGGTTAGATTCTCTCTCAATGGGAACCCCCAGGATGTTGATAGTGGGGGGGGGGGGGGATTCAGTGATGGTAACACCATTGAACGTCAAGGGGGCGATGGTTAGATTCTCTCTCAATGGGAACCCCCAGGATGATGATAGTGGGGGGTTGGGGGGAGGGGGATTCAGTGATGGTAACACCATTGAACATCAAGGGGGCGATGGTTAGATTCTCTCTCAATGGGAACCCCCAGGATGTTGATAGTGGGGGGGAGGGGGGATTCAGTGACGGTAACACCATTGAACGTCAAGGGGGCGATGGTTAGATTCTCTCTCAATGGGAACCCCCAGGATGTTGATCGTGTGGGGAGGGGGGGATTCAGTGATGGTAACACCATTGAACATCAAGGGGGCGATGGTTAGATTCTCTCTCAATGGGAGAGGGGCGTGCGAATGGAGCTGGGCGTTGGGCGACCCGTTGGCGAAGGTGCCCGTGTCTGACCTTACCAGGGAGGGAAGGTCGTCAGTGCAGGAAGTGGATATGGATGGACCCTAGCACACACTCTCTGAGCAACTCTTTCACCATCACCCTTCCGGTTGTACAGTCATCCGAGAGGTCTTCAAAAACTTCCACTCCACACTCAACGCCAAGATTATTGTTCTCCAAAACTGGCATTGTCACGGTCTTCATCTGGGGAACCCCAACTCTGTCTCTCTCACCCGAAAACAACACACTGACACACACTCACACACTTACACACACTCATACACTCTCACACACACACACTTACATATGCGCACATACACACACACACACGCAGACACACACACACACGCACATACACACACACTTACACAGACACACACACATGAACTTACACACACACACACTCACACAGGCACACACACTCACACAGAAACACACACACTCACACAGAGATTTACAAAGACACACACTCACACACACACACTTACACACAGACACACACTCATACACTCTCACACACACACACTTACATATGCGCACATACACACACACACACGCACATACACACACACTTACACAGACACACACACAAACACAGACACACACACATGAACTTACACACACACACACACAGGCACACACTCACACAGGCTCACACATACAGATTTACACAGACACACACTCACACACACACAGACACACACTCACACAGGCACACACACTCACACAGACACACACACACTCACACAGAGATTTACAAAGACACACACTCACACACACACACTTACACACAGACACACACTCATACACTCACACACACACACTTACATATGCGCACATACACACACACACACGCACATACACACACACTTACACAGACACACACACAAACACAGACACACACACATGAACTTACACAAACACAGGCACACACATACAGATTTACACAGACACACACTCACACACACACAGACACACACTCACACAGACACACACCCACACACAGACACACACACAGTCACACACTTACACACTCATATGGACACTCACATACATAGACTTACACACACTCACGCAGACACACTCATGCAGACACACAAACTCACACACACGACACACATGCACATACACACTTACACGATACACACACACTCAGATGTGCATACACAGATGCATACACACAGACATGCACACACACACACACCCTGACACACCCACTCCCCCACACACACACATGCAGACTGACACAACAAACTCCCCCCACACACACTCTCACACACACAAACCAACACACTCACACAGACACACACACACACACGCACTCACTGACTCAACAAATCATCCCCACTCTCTCACTCTCACACATACACACGGACACATGCACACACACACACCCACATACACACACGAACACACTCACATGCACTCTCTCACACCGAGACACATACACTCACACACACACTGCCACACTCACATTCTCTGTCTCACACACACAACCCCACATGCATATACACCCTTGTATCCACACACTCACACAGACACACATACACTCACACATATCCCTGCCCCCTACACGCACAGAGACACACACACGCCCCACACACAGACATACCCCCTCCCACACACACACAGTCGGATACACACACATAGACATGCACCAACATACACACTCACATAGACACACACATACATGCAGAAACACACACACAAACTCAATCTCACACATGCACACTCACACACAAACACACACAAACTCACTCTCACACATGCACACACTCAGTTTCACACACACACACAGTCTCACGCTCACCCATACAGACACACACACTTCCATCCCACACACACACACACGTACTCACTTACTCTCTCACACACAGACACTCACACCCAGACATACATGCACACACAGTCACACACATCCCCACACTCACACAGATACACCCACACAACCACTCACACACAACCTCAGATCGAAACACATACACACTCACAGACACAATCACAGACTCTCACACATACACACACACAACACAAACTCACACACACTCATTCAGACAGACTCTCACACATACAAGCACACACTCACTCAGGCAGACACACCTACACACTTTCACACACATACACACACACACACTCACAATACATACACACTCACACGCCAACACACGCACTCAGACACCATCACACACACTCAGACACTATCACACACATTCAGACACCAACACACTCACACACACACTTACTCACTCTCTCTCACACACACACACACACACACATGCTCTCGCCCATGCACTCACACCCATGCATCACACAAACACCTGGACACACCCACTCCCCCACACACTCACACACACCCACACACTCACACAGGCACACACACACCAACACACACTGACACACACACTCTCTCTCACACACACACTCACAAAGACACAGACACACGCACTCACATAGACACATACTCACACATACGCTCACACAGACACAGACACCCACACACTTACACACACTCACGCACCAACACACACACTCACACACCAACACACACGCGCATCTCACACTTGCACACACTCAGTCGCACATACAAACTCACTCTCACCCATGCATTCACACGCACTCATACAAGCACACAATCACACAGTCACACACACAGACACTCCCACACACACACACTCACACACTCTCTCTCACACACGCATAACCCCACACATACACTCATACATACACACACTCATACGTACACACACACTCACACACAACCACACACTCGCACACACTCACACATACACTCACGTACACACACACACTCACGTACACACACACTAACACTCATACAAACCCCAATGCACACTCATGCCACACACACACGCACCACACACAAATGCTCACACGCACACTCACACATACACCCCTGTAACACACACATTGGTGCACAGCTGCACACACTCACATGTAAGTACACTCACACACACTCATGTTCACGCACACACATTCTCACTCACACACACACCCACACACACTCACAAACACACACATGCTCACAAAGGCATACAATTCTCACACTGACTGACACACACACACTGACACATATACACACACGCATGCACACACTGGCACACACACATGCACACTCAGACACATGCACACTCACAAAGTTACCTACACACATTTCACACACTCACAAAAACACACCCGCGCACACACACTCATTCATGCACACACTCTCCACAAACTCACACACACACTCACATAAGCACACCCTCAACATTCACATACACACTCACACATGCAGTCACACCCTCACACTTCTGCCCCACACACTCACACACTCAATCACACACAGTCACACTCACACTTACACAAACACAATCTCACTCTCTCATACACATTCATACACACACTCCATCACACACACACTCACATGCACTCTCTCTCACAGACACTCAAACACATATGCTCACAAACACTTACACACTCACACCAACACTCACACTCACACACGCACCATACACAAATTCCAACAATCACACAGACTCTCACACACCCCCGTCACACACACACTCCATTACATACACACTTTCTCTCATACACTCACCCTCACATACACACTTGCACACTCTCACACACACTTACTCACACCCCCCGTAACACACACACATTGGTACACAGACGCACACAAATACACTCACATGCTCACACACACACACATTCTCACTCAAACACACTCTCACATACACACACACTCACAAACACACACATGCTCACAAGCACATACAAACTCACACACTGACTGACACACACACTGACACACACACCCCACAAATCCACTCCAGACTCACACTCTTACACACGCACACACACATGGGCACACACACTGACACACACACTCACAAAGTCACACACGCACACTTACACACGCACTCCCCACTCACACACACTCACACATGCGGTCACGCCCTCACACACAATTTTGTCCCCCCACCCACTCGCACACACTTGCCCACACATGTTCGCAACACACTCACAAACACCAATATGCTCACACACACACAATCACTCACCCAGTCACAGACACACACTGACGCACGCACGCACACATCCACCACACACACGGACTCATGCACACACACTCACTCACACACACACAAAGACACACACACTGACACACACACATTCGCACGCGCACACTCAGACACAAAAACTCACTCTCACACACTCACACATACAAGTACACACACACAGACACATGCATACACGCACACATACATACACCCACACACTTACACACCCACACACACAAACTCACATGCACACACAGTCCCCCCACGCATACTCACACTCACAGTTACACACTCACACACATACACATCTGCTCCCACACACATACTCACACACACATACACTCCATCACATACTCGTACACATTCTCATATACACACACATTCACACTCACACTCAGTGACAAACACACACACGCACACTCTCACACACACATTCTCATGCACACATACTCACTCAGGCACACACACTCACATACACACACACTCCCTCTCTCACACACACACACAGGCACACTCACACGCACACTCATTCAGACACACACATTACCACACACACACTCTCACTGACACATGCATTCTGACCACACACACTCACACTCACATTTTCAGACACCGATACACGCACACTCACACACACACATACACACTCCCTCTCTCTCACACACAGGCACTCTCATGCTTGCACTCACACACAAACTCACACACACACACACTCTCTCAGACACACAACCTCATATTCACACACACACTCTCACACATACTCATACACTCACACTCATACACACACTCAGAAACATACACACTCTCACACACGCGCACACACACATACACACGCTCACACACTCTTACACACACACATACACACGCTCACACACACACAGACAGACACACACAGACTCAGACACTCACTCGCACACACACACATACACACATACACGCACATACACATGCTCACACACACACACACACGCACACACACACATGCTCACACACACTCACACACACACATACACACATACACGCATACACACATGCTCACACACACACACACGCTCACACACACTCACACATACACATACACACATACACGCACACACACATGCTCACACACACTCACACACACACATACACGCACACACACACATGCTCACACACACTCACACACACACATACACACATACACGTACACACACATGCTCACACACACTCATATACACACATACACGCACACACACACATGCTCACACACACTCACACACACATACACACATACACGCACACACACATCTGCTCACACACACACACACATACACACATACATGCACACACATATACACGCACAGACACACACACAGACTCAAACACTCACTCGCACACACACATACACACACTTACACACACACACGCACACACATACACATGCTCACACACACTCTCAGACACACACACATACACACGCTCACACACACACACACACGCACACACACACACATACACATGCTCACACACACAGACACTCACTCGCACACACACATACACACACATACACACTCCCTCTCTCACACACAGGCACTCTCATGCTTGCACTCACACACAAACTCACACACACACACACTCTCTCAGACACACAACCTCATATTCACACACACACTCTCACACATACTCATACACTCACACTCATACACACACTCAGAAACATACACACTCTCACACACGCGCACACACACATACACATGCTCACACACTCTTACACACACACATACACACGCTCACACACACAGACTCAGACACTCACTCGCACACACACACATACACACATACACGCACACACACATGCTCACACACACACACACACACGCACACACACACATGCTCACACACACTCACACACACACATACACACATACACGCACACACACATGCTCACACACACTCACACACACACATACACGCACACACACACATGCTCACACACACTCACACACACACATACACACATACCCGTACACACACATGCTCACACACACTCATATACACACATACACGCACACACACACATGCTCACACACACTCACACACACATACACACATACACACACACACACACACATGCTCACACACACATACACACATACATGCACACACATATACACACACAGACACACACACAGACTCAAACACTCACTCGCACACACACATACACACACTTACACACACACACGCACACACATACACATGCTCACACACACTCTCACACACACACACATACACACGCTCACACACGCACACACACACACATACACATGCTCACACACACAGACACTCACTCGCACACACACATACACACACTTACACACACACACGCACACACACATACGCATGCTCACACACAGACAGACACACACACACACAGACTCACTCACTCGCACACACACATACACACACATGCACACTCACATATGCCCTGACCCCATGCCTACGTTCACACACACAGTCACTCACTCACACACGTACACACCTGCTCCCACATACACACACTCACACACACCCACACTCACAGAGACAAATATACACAAGCACTCTCTCTGACACAAACGCAAGCACTCACAAGCACACACACACACTGACACATTCACCTCATACGTACACTTACTTGCATACACGCTCGCACACACACACACACCAACACATGCACTCTCCCTCTCAGACACACACTCACTCAGACACACACACTCACATATTCACACACTCCTCTCTCTCGCGCACACACACACACACACACACACACACCCCACACACACACACCCCACACACACACACACACCCCCCACACACACACACCCCCCACACACACACACCCCACACACCCCCCACACACAAACACACATTTGCACACATCAATACACACACACACTCACATTGACACACTCACTCAGATGCACACTCACTCTCACACACACTCATACACACTCGCTCTCACGCATTCATATGCACACTCACTCAGACACACAGACATATAAACTCCCTCTCTCGTACACACACACCGACACACACAATCACAACCACAGACACTCACACACACAAACACACTCACACACAAACACACACAGATACACACACATACATACAGTCGCACACACACAGACACACAAACTCACAAACACGCTCAGACACACTCTTTCTCTCTCATACACTCTCACTCACACACACACTCTCACACACACACACACTCGAACTGCCACTCCACTTCCGAGGAACAACGAATCTGCACGCCAAGGTCTGTCTGTACGACATCACTCCCCAGGACCCGAATCAGTGCTCCTGTTCGTGGGAAAGTGACATTCTCTGAAACACTGCAGTGATTCACAAGGAGAAAACTGTCTGCTGGCCCATAAATCGCATTCTCCTCATCAAACCCCCTCCCTATCTCTGTTACCCCCTCCGGCCTCTACAATCCCTCCATATCTCTATAGCCCCCTTCACCCCCTCCCTATCTCTGTTACCCCTTAAACCCCCTCCCTATCTCTGTAACCCCCCTATACCCCCTCCCTATCTCTGTATCCCCCTACACCCCCTCACTATCTCTGTAATCCCTTACACCCCCTCCCTATCTCTGTAACCCCCTACATCCCCCTCCCTATCTCTGTAACCGCCTACACCCCCTCCCTATCTCTGTAACCCTCTACGCCCCCCTCCCTATCTCTGTAACCCTCTACACCCCCCTCCCTATCTCTGTAACCCCCTACACCCCCTCCCTATCTCTGTAACCCCCTACACCCCCTCCCTATCTCTGTAACCCCCCTACACCCCCTCCCTATCTCTGTAACCCCCTACACCCCCCTCCCTATCTCTGTAACCCCCTACACCCCCCTCCCTATCTCTGTAACCCCCTACACCCCCCTCCCTATCTCTGTAACCCCCTCTACACCCTCCCTATCTCTGTAACCCCCTCTACCCCCTCCCTATTTCTGTAACCCCCTACACCCCCTCCCTATCTCTGTAACCCCCTACACCCCCCTCCCTATCTCTGTAACCCCCTACACCCCCCTCCCTATCTCTGTAACCCCCTACACCCCCCTCCCTATCTCTGTAACCCCCTCTACCCCCTCCCTATCTCTGTAACCCCCTCTACCCCCTCCCTATCCCTGTAACCCCCTCCACCCCCTCCCTATTTCTGTAACCCCCTACACCCCCTCCCTATCTCTGTAACCCTCTACACCCCCCTCCCTATCTCTGTAACCCCCTCTACCCCCTCCCTATCTCTGTAACCCCCCTACACCCCCCTCCCTATCTCTGTAACCCCCTACACCCCCCTCCCTATCTCTGTAACCCCCCTACACCCCCTCCCTATTTCTGTGATCCCCCTACACCCCCTCCCTATCTCTGTAACACCCCACAACCCCTCCCTAACTCTGTAACCCACCTACACCCCCCTCCCTATCTCTGTAACCCCCCACACTCCCTCCCTATCTCTGTAACCCCCTACACCCCCCTCCCTATCTCTGTAACCCCCATACCCTCTCCCTATCTCTGTAACCCCCTACACCCCCTCCCTATCCCTGTAACCCCCTACACCCCCTCCCTATCTCTGTAACCCCCTACACCCCCTCCCTATCCCTGTAACCCCCTACACCCCCTCCCTATCTCTGTAACCCCCCATACCCCCTCCCTATCTCTGTAACCCCCTACACCCCCTCCCTATCTCTGTAACCCCCCTACCCCCCTCCCTATCCCTGTAACCCCCTACACCCCCTCCCTATCTCTGTAACCCCCTACACCCCCTCCCTATCTCTGTAACCCCCTACACCCCCTCCCTATCTCTGTAACCCCCTCTGGCCCCGACAACCACTCGGAAACTCTCTGTAACACCTTCCAGCCACTATGGGGTTAGAGAGAGATACACCATGGGGTTAGAGAGAGATACACCATGGGGTTAGAGAGAGATACACCATGGGGTTAGAGAGAGATACACCATGGGGTTAGAGAGAGATACACCATGGGGTTAGAGAGAGATACACCATGGGGTTAGAGAGAGAGATACACCATGGGGTTAGAGAGAGATAGACCATGGGGTTCGAGAGAGATACACCATGGGGTTAGAGAGAGAGATACACCATGGGGTTAGAGAGAGAGATACACCATGGGGTTAGAGAGAGAGATACACCATGGGGTTAGAGAGAGAGAGATCCACCATGGGGTTAGGGGGAGATATACCATGGGGTTAGAGAGAGATACACCATGGGGTTAGAGAGAGATACACCATGGGGATAGAGAGAGATACACCATGGGGTTAGAGAGAGATGCACCATGGAGTTAGAGAGAGATACACCATGGGGTTAGAGAGAGTTACACCATGGGGTTAGAGAGAGATACACCTTGGGGTTAGAGCGAGATACACCATGGGGTGAGAGAGAGATACACCATGGGGTTAGAGAGAGAGATACACCGTGGGGTTAGAGAGAGAGATACACCATGGGGTTAGAGAGAGATACACCATGGGGTTAGATAAAGATACACCATGGGGTTAGAGAGATATACACTGTGCGGTTAGAGAGAGATACACCATGGGGTTAGAGAGAGATACACCATGGGGTTAGGGGGAGATACACCATGGCGTTAGATAAAGATACACCATGGGGTTAGAGAGAGATACACCATGGGGTTAGAGAGAGATACACCATGGGGTTAGAGAGAGATACACCATGGGGTTAGAGAGAGAGATACACCATGGAGTTAGAGAGAGATACACCATGGGGTTAGAGAGAGATACACCATGGGGTTAGAGAGAGATACACCATGGGGTTAGAGGGAGATACACCATGGGGTTAGAGGGAGATACACCATGCGGTTAGAGTGAGATACACTATGGGGTTAGAGCGAGATATATCATGGGGTTAGAGATATAGATACACCGTGGGGTTAGCAAGAGATACACCATGGGGTTAGAGGGAGATGCACCATGGTGTTAGGGGGAGATACACCATTGGGTTAGCGATAGATACACTATGGGGTTAGAGAGAGATAGACCATGAGGTTGGAGAGAGATACACCATGGGGTTAGAGAGAGATACACCATGGGTTTAGAGAGAGAGCGATACACCATGGGGTTAGAGAGAGATACACCATGGGGTTAGAGAGATATACAACACGGGGTTAGAGGGAGATGCACCATGGGATTAGAGAGAGATACACCATGGGGTTAGAGAGAGATACACCATGGGGTTAGAGAGAGAGATACACCATGGGGTTAGAGGGAGATACACCATGGGGTTAGAGATAGATTCACCATGGGGTTAGAGAGAGATAAACCATGGGGTTAGAGAGAGATTCACCATGGGGTTAGAGAGAGATTCACCATGGGGTCAGAGAGAGATACACCATGGGGTTAGATAGAGATACACCATGGGGTTAGAGAAAGAGATACACCATGGGGTTAGGGGGAGATACACCATGGGGTTAGTGGGAGATACACCATGGGGTTAGAGAAAGAGATACACCATGGGGTTAGAGGGAGATACACCATGGGGTTAGAGAAAGAGATACACCATGGGGTTAGAGAGAGATACACCATGGGGTTAGAGGGAGATACACCATGGGGTTAGAGGGAGATACACCATGCGGTTAGAGTGAGATACACTATGGGGTTAGAGCGAGATATATCATGGGGTTAGAGAGAGATACACCATGGGGTTAGAGAGAGATACACCATGGGGTTAGAGAGAGAGATATACCATGGGGTTCGAGAGAGAGATACACCATGGGGTTAGAGAGAGATACACCATGGGGTTAGAGGGAGATACACCATGGGGTTGGAGTGAGATACACCATGGGGTTAGAGAGCGATACACCGTGGGGTTCGAGAGCGATACAACGTGGGTTTAGAGAGAGATACACCATGCGGTTAGAGAGAGATACACCATGGGGTTAGAGAGAGATAAACCATGGGGTTAGAGAGAGATACAGCATGGCGTTAGAGAAAGATACACCATGGGGTTAGAGAGAGATACACCATGGGGTTAGAGAGAGATACACCATGAAGTTGGAGAGAGAGATACACCATGGTGTTAGAGAGTGATACACCATGGGGTTAGAGAGCGATACACCTTGGGGTTCGAGAGAGATACACCGTGGGGTTAGAGAGGGAGATACACCGTGGGGTTAGCGAGAGTTACACCATGGGGTTAGAGGGAGATGCACCATTGGGTTAGCGACAGATACACTATGGGGTTAGAGAGAGATACACCATGGGGTTAGAGAGAGATACACCATGGGGTTTCAGAGGGATACACCATGGGGTTAGAAAGAGATACACCATGGGGTTAGAGAAAGAGATACACCATGGGGTTAGAGTGAGATACACCGCGGGGTTAGAGAGAGATACACCATGGAGTTAGAGAGAGAGATACACCATGGGGTTAGAGTGAGATACACCATGGGGTTAGAGAAAGAAATACACCATGGGGTTAGAGAGAGAGATACACCATGGGGTTAGAGAGAGAGATACACCATGGGGTTAGAGAGAGATACACCGTGGGGTTATAGAGAGATTCACCATGGAGTTAGAGAGAGAGATACACGGTGGGGTTACAGAGAGATACACCATGGGGTTTGAGAGAAATACAACATGGGGTGAGCGAGAGATCCAGGAAGGGGAGAGAAAGGGAGACACCCTGGTGTCAGAGAGAGATACACCATGGGGATAGAGAGAGATACACCATGGGGTTAGAGAGAGATACACCATGGGGTTAGAAAGAGATACACCGTGGGGTTAGAGAGAGATACACCATGGGGATAGAGAGAGATACACCATGGGGTTCGAGAGAGATACACCATGGGGTGAGAGAGAGATACACCATGGGGTTAGAGGGAGATACACCATGGGGTTAGAGAGAGATACACCATGGGGTTTGAGATATATAAACCATGGGGTTAGCGAGAAATCCAGGATGGGGAGAGAAAGAGATACACCTTGGTGTCAGAGAGAGATAGACCATGGGTTTAGAGAGAGATACACCATGGGGTTGGACAGAGATACACCATGGGGTTAGAGAGAGATACACCATGGGGTTAGAGAGAGAGATACACCATGGGTTTAGAGTGAGATACACAATGGGGTTAGAGAGAGATACACTATGGGGTGAGAGCAATACACCATGGGTTAGAGAGAGAGATATACTGTGGGGTTAGTGAGAGAGATACACCATGGGGTTAGAGAGAGCTACACCGTGGGGTTAGAGAGAGATATACTGTGGGGTTAGAGAGAGATACACCATGTGGTTAGAGACAGATACAACATGGGGTTAGAGAGAGATATGCCATGGGGTTAGATAGAGAGATACACCATGGGGTTAGAGAGAGATACACCATGGGGTTAGAGAGAGATACACCATGTGGTTAGAGAGAGATACAACATGGGGTTAGAGAGAGATACGCCATGGGGTTAGATAGAGAGATACACCATGGGGTTAGAGAGAGATACGCCATGGGGTTTCAGAGCGATACACCATGGGGTTAGAGAGAGATAAACCATGGGTTTAGAGAGAGATACACCATGGGGTTAGAGAGAGATAAACCATGGGTTTAGAGTGAAATACACAATGGGGTTAGAGAGAGATTCACCATGGGGTTAGAGAGAGATACACCATGGGGTTAGAGAGAGAGATACACCATGGGGTTAGAGAGAGATACAACATGGGGTTAGAGAGAGATACACCATGAGGTTAGAGAAAGATACACCATGGGGTTATGGAGAGATACACCATGGGTTTAGAGAGATACACTGTGGGTTCGAGAGAGATACAACATGAGGGTACAGAGAGATACACCATGGGGTTAGAGAGAGATACACCATGGGGTTAGAGAGAGATAGACCATGGGTTTAGAGAGAGATACACCATGGGGTTGGACAGAGATACAACATGGGGTTAGCGAGAGATACACAGTGGGGATAGAGAGAGATAAACCATGGGGTTAGAGAGAGTTACACCATGGGGTTAGAGAGAGATACACCGTGGGGTTAGAGAGAGATACACTGTGGGCTTAGAGAGAGATGCCACATGTGGTTAGAGAGAGATACAACATGGGGTTAGAGAGAGATACGCCATGGGGTTACAGAGAGTTACACCATGGGGTTAGAGAGCGATACACCATGGGGTTAGAGAGAGAGATAAACCATGGGTTTAGAGTGAGATACACAATGGGGTTAGAGAGAGATTCACTATGGGGTTAGAGAGAGATACACCATGGGGTTAGAGAGAGATACAACATGGGGTTAGAGACAGATACACCATGGGGTTAGAGAGAGATACAACATGGGGTGAGAGAGAGATACACCATGGGGTTGGAGGGAGATACACCATGAGGTTAGAGGGAGATTACCATGGGGTTAGAGAGAGAGATACACGATGGGGTTAGAGAGAGATACATCATGGGGTTAGAGAGAGAGATACACCATGGGGTTAGAGAGCGAGATACACAATGGGGTTAGAGAGAGATACACAATGGGGTTAGAGAGCGATACACCGTGGGGTTAGAGAGTGATACAACGTGGGTTTAGAGAGAGATACACCATGGGGTTCGGGGGAGATACACCATGAGGTTAGAGAGAGATACACCATGGGGTTAGAGAGAGATACACCATGGGGTTAGGGGGAGATACACCATGGGGTTAGAGAGAGATACACCATGGGAATTGAGAGAGATACACCATGGGGTTAGATGGAGATACACCATGGGGTTAGAGAGAGAGATACACCGTGGGGTTCGAGAGAGATACACCATAGGGTGAGATTGAGATACACCGTGGGGTTCGAGAGAGATACACCATAGGGTGAGATTGAGATACACCGTGGGGTTAGAGAGAGATACACCATGGGGTTAGAGGGAGATGCACCATGGGGTTAGGGGGAGATAGACCAAGGGGTTAGCGACAGATACACTATGGGGTTAGAGAGAGAGATACACGATGGGGTTAGAGAGAGATACACCATGGGGTTAGAGAGAGATACACCGTGGGGTTCGAGAGGGATACACTGTGGGGTTAGAGAGCGATACACCATGGGGTTAGAGAGCGATACAACGTGGCGTTAGAAAGAGATACACCATGGGGTTCGAGAGAGATAAACCATGGGGTTAGAGAGAGATACGCCCTGGGGTTAGAGAGAGTTACACCATGGGGTTAGAGAGCGATACACCCTGGGGTTAGAGAGAGAGATAAAACATGGGTTTAGAGTGAGATACACAATGGGGTTAGAGAGAGATTCACTATGGGGTTAGAGAGAGATACACCATGGGGTTAGAGAGAGATACAACATGGGGTTAGAGAGAGATACACCGTGGGGTTAGAGAGAGATACAACATGGGGTTAGAGAGAGATACACCATGGGGTTAGAGAGTGATACACCGTGGGGTTAGAGAGAGATACACTGTGTGGTTAGAGAGAGATACACCATGGGGTTAGAGGGAGATACACCAAGGGGTTAGAGAGAGATATACAACACAGGGTTAGGGGGAGATACACAATTGGGTTTGCGGGAGATACACCATGGGGTTAGAGGGAGATATACAATGGGGTTAGAGAGAGATACACCATGGGGTTAGAGAGAGATACACCATGGGTTTAGAGAGCAATACACCGTGGGGTTAGAGAGCGATACAACATGGGGTTAGAGAGAGATACACCATGGGGTTAGAGGGAGATGAACCATGGGGTTAGGGGGAGATACACCATTGGGTTAGCGACAGATACACTATGGGGTTGTAGAGAGATACACCATGGGGTAAGAGAGAGATACACCATGCGGTGAGAGACAGAGACACCATGGGGTTAGAGAGATAGACAACAAGAGGTTAGGGGGAGATACACCATGGGGTTAGAGGGAGATACACCATGGGGTGAGAGTGAGATACACGGTGGTGTTCGAGAGAGATACACCAAAGGGTTAGAGAGAGATACACCGTGGGGTTAGAGAGAGATACACCATGGAGTTAGAGAGAGATACACCATGGGGTTAGAGAGAGATACACCATGGGGTTAGAGAGAGATACACCATGGGGTTAGAGGGAGATGCACCATGGGGTTAGGGCGAGATACACCATTGGGTTAGCGACAGATACACTATGGGGTTAGAGCGAGATAGACCATGGGGTTAGAGAGAGATACACCATGGGGTTAGAAAGAGATACAGCATGTGGTTCGAGAGAGATACACAGTGGGGTTAGAGAGAGATACACCATGGGGTTTGAGAGAGATACACCATGGGGTGAGAAAGATATACACCATGGGGTTAGAGAGAGATACACCATGGGGTTAGAAAGAGATACAGCATGTGGTTCGAGAGAGATACACAGTGGGGTTAGAGAGAGATACACCATGGGGTTTGAGAGAGACACACCGATGGGTTAGAGAGAGATACACCATGGGGTTAGAAAGAGATACAGCATGTGGATCGAGAGAGATACACCATGGGGTTTGAGAGAGATACACCATGGCGTTTGAGAGAGATACACCGTGGGGTTCGAGAGAGATGCACCATGGGGTTAGAGAGAGATACACCATGGGGTTAGAAAGAGATACACCATGGGGTTAGAGAGAGATACACCATGGGGTTTGAGAGAGATACACCGTGGGGTTCGAGAGAGATACACCATGGGGTTAGAGAGAGATACAGCGTGGGGTTAGAGAGATACACCGTGGGGTTAGAGAGAGATAAAACATGGGGTTAGAGAGAGATAAACCATGGGGTTAGAGAGAGATACAACATGCGGTTAGAGAGAGATACACCCTGGGGTTAGAGAGAGATACACCATGGGATTTGAGAGAGATACACCATGGTGTTAGAGAGAGATACACCATGGGGTAAGAGAGAGATACACCATGGGGTTAGAGAGCGATACACCATGGGGTTAGAGAGAGATACACCATGGGGTTAGAGAGCGATACACCATGGGGTTCGAGAGAGACACACCGTGGGGTTAGAGAGAGAGATACACCATGGGGTTAGCGAGAGATACACCATGGGGTTAGAGGGAGATGCACCATGGGGTTAGAGAGAGATACACCAAGGGGTTGGGGGAGATACACCATTGGGTTAGCGACAGATATACTTTGGGGTTAAAGAGAGATAGACCATGGGGTTAGAGAGAGATACACCAAGGGGTTAGAAAGAGATACAGCATGTGGTTCGAGAGAGATTCACCATGGGGTTAGAGAGAGATACACCATGGGGTTAGAGAGAGATACACCATGGGGTTAGAGAGAGATACACCATGGGGTTTGAGAGAGATACACCATGGGGTTAGGGGGAGATACACCATGGGGTTAGAGAGAGATACACCATGGGGTTAGAGAGAGATTCAACATGGGGTTAGAGAGAGATACACCATGGGGTTAGAGAGAGATACACCATGGGATTAGAGGGAGATGCACCATGGGGTTAGAGAGAGATTCAACATGGGGTTCGAGAGAGATACACCATGGGGTTAGAGGGAGTTGCACCATGGGGTTTGCGGGAGATACACCATTGGGTTCGCGACAGATACACTATGGGGTTAGAGAGAGATAGACCATGGGGTTCGAGAGAGATACACCATGGGGTTAGAGAGAGAGATGCACCATGGGGTAAGAGAGAGATACACCATGGGGTTAGAGAGAGATACACCATGGGGCTAGAGAGAGATACACCATGGGGTTAGAGGGAGATACACCATGGGGCTAGAGGGAGATATACCATGGAGTTAGAGAGAGATACACCATGGGGTTAGAGAGAGAGATACACCATGGGGTTAGAGAGAGAGATACACCATGGGGTTAGAAAGAGATACAGCATGTGGTTCGAGAGAGATACACCATGGGGTTAGAGAGAGATACACCATGGGGTTAGAGAGAGATACACCATGGGGTTCGAAAGAGATACAGATTGTGGTTCGAGAGAGATACACCATGGGGTTAGAGAGAGAGATACACCATGGGGTTAGAGAGAGAGATACACCATGGGGTTAGAAAGAGATACACCATGGGGTTAGAGAGAGATACACCATGGGGTTAGAGAGAGATACACCATGGGGTTAGAAAGAGATACACCATGGGGTTCGAGAGAGATACACCATGGGTTTAGAGAGAGAGATACACCATGGGGTTCGAGAGAGAGATACAGCGTGGGGTTAGAGAGATACACCGTGGGGTTAGAGAGAGATAAAACATGGGGTTAGAGAGAGATAAACCATGGGGTTAGAGAGAGATACAACATGCGGTTAGAGAGAGATACACCCTGGGGTTAGAGAGAGATACACCATGGGATTTGAGAGAGATACACCATGGTGTTAGAGAGAGATACACCATGGGGTTAGAGAGTGATACACCATGGGGTTAGAGAGAGATACACCATGGGGTTAGAGAGCGATACACCATGGGGTTCGAGAGAGACACACCGTGGGGTTAGAGAGAGAGATACACCATGGGGTTAGCGAGAGATACACCATGGGGTTAGAGGGAGATGCACAATGGGGTTAGAGAGAGATACACCATGGGGTTGGGGGAGATACACCATTGGGTTAGCGACAGATATACTTTGGGGTTAGAGAGAGATAGACCATGGCGTTAGAGAGAGATACACCAAGGGGTTAGAAAGAGATACAGCACGTGGTTCGAGAGAGATTCACCATGGGGTTAGAGAGAGATACACCATGGGGTTAGAGAGATATACACCATGGGGTTAGAGAGAGATACACCATGGGGTTTGAGAGAGATACACCATGGGGTTAGGGGGAGATACACCATGGGGCTAGAGGGAGATATACCATGGAGTTAGATAGAGATACACCATGGGGTTAGAGAGAGAGATACACCATGGGGTTAGAGAGAGAGATACACCATGGGGTTAGAAAGAGATACAGCATGTGGTTCGAGAGAGATACACCATGGGGTTAGAGAGAGATACACCATGGGGTTAGAGAGAGATACACCATGGGGTTCGAAAGAGATACAGATTGTGGTTCGAGAGAGATACACCATGGGGTTAGAGAGAGAGATACACCATGGGGTTAGAGAGAGAGATACACCATGGGGTTAGAAAGAGATACACCATGGGGTTAGAGAGAGATACACCATGGGGTTAGAGAGAGATACACCATGGGGTTAGAAAGAGATACACCATGGGGTTCGAGAGAGATACACCATGGGTTTAGAGAGAGAGATACACCATGGGGTTAGAGAGAGAGATACACCCTGGGGTTAGAGAGAGATACACCATGGGATTTGAGAGAGATACACCATGGTGTTAGAGAGAGATACACCATGGGGTAAGAGAGAGATACACCATGGGGTTAGAGAGCGATACACCATGGGGTTAGAGAGAGATACACCATGGGGTTAAAGACCGATACACCATGGGGTTCGAGAGAGACACACCGTGGGGTTAGAGAGAGAGATACACCATGGGGTTAGCGAGAGATACACCATGGGGTTAGAGGGAGATGCACAATGGGGTTAGAGAGAGATACACCATGGGGTTGTGGGAGATACACCATTGGGTTAGCGACAGATATACTTTGGGGTTAGAGAGAGATAGACCATGGCGTTAGAGAGAGATACACCAAGGGGTTAGAAAGAGATACAGCATGTGGTTCGAGAGAGATTCACCATGGGGTTAGAGAGAGATACACCATGGGGTTAGAGAGATATACACCATGGGGTTAGAGAGAGATACACCATGGGGTTTGAGAGAGATACACCATGGGGTTAGGGGGAGATACACCATGGGGTTAGAGAGAGATACATCATGGGGTTAGAGAGAGATTCAACATGGGGTTAGAGAGAGATACACCATGGGGTTAGAGAGAGATACAGCATGGGATTAGAGGGAGATGCACCATGGGGTTAGAGAGAGATTCAACATGGGGTTAGAGAGAGATACACCATGGGGTTAGAGGGAGATGCACCATGGGGTTTGCGGGAGATACACCATTGGTTTAGCGACAGATACACTATGGGGTTAGAGAGAGATAGACCATGGGGTTCGAGAGAGATACACCATGGGGTTAGAGAGAGAGATGCACCATGGGGTGAGAGAGGTACACCATGGGGTTAGAGGGAGATACACCAAGGGGTTAGAGAGAGATAGACCATGGGGTTCGAGAGAGATACACCATGGGGTTAGAGAGAGATACACCATGGGGCTAGATAGACATACACCATGGGGTTAGAGGGAGATACACCATGGGGTTAGAGGGAGATATACCATGGGGTTAGAGAGAGATACACCATGGGGTTAGAGAGAGATACACCATGGGGTTAGAGAGAGATACACTATGGGATTAGAGAGAGAGATACTCTATGGGGTTCGAGAGAGATACACCATGGGGTTAGAGTGAGATACACCATGGGGTTAGAGTGAGATACACCATGGGGTTAGAGAGAGATACACAATGGGGTTAGAGAGCGATACACCGTGGGGTTAGAGAGAGATAAACCATGTGGTTAGAGAGAGATACACCATGGGGTTAGAGAGAGATACACCATGGGGTTAGAGAGCGATACACCGTGGGGTTACAGAGCGATACAACGTGGGGTTAGACAGAGATACATCACGGGGTTAGAGAGAGATACACCATGGGGTTAGAGAGAGATACACCATGGGGTTAGTGGGAGATACACCATGGGGTTAGAGAGAGATACACCGTGGGGTTAGAGAGAGATACACTGTGGGCTTAGAGAGAGATGCCACATGTGGTTAGAGAGAGATACAACATGGGGTTAGAGAGAGATACGCCATGGGGTTAGAGAGAGTTACACCATGGGGTTAGAGAGCGATACACCATGGGGTTTGAGAGAGAGATAAACCATGGGTTTAGAGTGAGATACACAATGGGGTTAGAGAGAGATTAACGATGGGGTTAGAGAGAGATACACCATGGGGTTAGAGAGAGATACAACATGGGGTTAGAGAGAGATACACCATGGGGTTAGAGAGAGATAAAACATGGGGTTGGAGAGAGATAAACCATGGGGTTAGAGAGAGATACACCATGGGGTTCGAGAGAGATACACCATGGGGTGAGAGAGAGATACACCATGGGGTTAGAGGGAGATACACCATGGGGTTAGAGAGAGATTACCATGGGGTTAGAGAGAGATACACCATGGGGTTAGAGAGCGAGATACACGATGGGGTTAGAGAGAGATACACCATGGGGTTAGAGAGAGAGATACACCATGGGGTGAGAGAGCGAGATACACAATGGGGTTAGAGAGAGATACACAATGGGGTTAGAGAGCGATACACCGTGGGGTTAGAGAGTGATACACCTTGGGGTTAGAGGGAGATGCACCATGGTGTTAGGGGGAGATACACCATTGGGTTAGCGACAGATACACTATGGGGTTAGAGAGAGATACACCATGGGGTTAGAAAGAGATACACCATGGGGTAAGAGAGAGATACACCATGGGGTTAGAGAGAGTTACACCATGGGGTTTGGGAGAGATACACCATGGGGTTAGAGAGAGATACACCATGGGGTTAGAAAGGGATACAGCATGTGGTTCGAGAGAGATACACCATGGGGTTAGAGAGAGATACAACGTGGGGTTCGAGAGAGATACACCATGGGGTTAGAGAGAGATACAGCGTGGGGTTAGAGTGATACACCGTGGGGTTAGAGAGAGATAAAACATGGGGTTAGAGAGAGATACACCATGGGGTTAGAGAGAGAGATACGCCATGGGGTTAGAGAGAGATACACCATGGGGTTAGAGAGAGATACACCATGGGGTTAGAGCGAGAGATACGCCTTGGGGTTAGAGAGAGATACACCATGGGGTTTGAGAGAGATAAACCATGGTGTTAGAGAGAGATACACCATGGGGTAAGAGAGAGATACACCATGGGGTTAGAGAGCGATACACCATGGGGTTAGAGAGAGATCCACCGTGGGGTTAGAGAGAGAGATACAACATGGGGTTAGCGAGAGATACACCATGGGGTTAGAGGGAGATGCACTATGGGGTTAGGGGGAGATACACCATTGGGTTAGCGACAGATATACTATGGGGTTAGAGAGAGATAGACCATGGGGTTAGGGGGAGATACACCATGGGGTTAGAGAGAGATACACCATGGGGTTAGAGAGAGATACAACATGGGGTTAGAGAGAGATACACCATGGGGTTAAAGAGAGATACACCGTGGGGTTAGAGAGAGATACACCATGGGGTTAGAGGGAGATTCACCATGGGGTTAGAGGGAGATATACCATGGGGTTAGAGAGAGATACACCATGGGGTTAGAGAGAGATACACCATGGGGTTAGAGAGAGATACACCATGGGGTTAGAGAGAGATACATCATGGGGTTAGAGAGAGAGATACACCATGGGGTTCGAAAGAGATACAGCATGTGGTTCGAGAGAGATACACCATGGGGTTAGAGAGAGATACACCATGGGGTTAGAGAGAGATACACCATGGGGTTAGAGAGAGATACACCATGGGGCTAGAAAGAGATACAGCATGTGGTTCGAGAGAGATACACCATGGGGTTAGAGAGAGAGATACACCATGGGGTTAGAGAGAGAGATACACCATGGGGTTAGAAAGAGATACAGCATGTGGTTCGAGAGAGATATACCATGGGGTTAGAGAGAGAGATACACAATGGGGCTATAGAGAGAGATACACCATGGGGTTAGAGAGAGATACACCATAGGGTTAGAAAGAGATACAGCATGTGGTTCGAGAGAGATAAACCATGGGGTTAGAGACAGATACACCATGGGGTTAGAAAGAGATACACCATGGGGTTTGAGAGAGATACACCATGGGGTGAGAAAGAGATACACCATCGGGTTAGAGAGAGATACACCATGGGGTTTGAGAGAGATACACCGTGGGGTTCGAGAGAGATACACCATGGGGTTAGATAGAGATACATCGTGGGGTTAGAGAGATATACCGTGGGGTTAGAGAGAGATACAACATGGGGTTAGAGAGAGATACACCATGGGGTTAGAAAGAGATACAGCATGTGGTTCGAGAGAGATACACCATGGGGTTTGAGAGAGATACACCATGGGGTTTGAGAGAGATACACCATGGGGTTAGAAAGAGATACACCATGGGGTTAGAGAGAGATACACCATGGGGTTTGGGAGAGATACAGCGTGGGGTTCGAGAGAGATACACCATGGGGTTAGAGAGAGATACACCATGGGGTTAGAAAGAGATACAGCATGTGGTTCGAGAGAGATACACCATGGGGTTAGAGAGAGATACACCATGGTGTTAGAAAGAGAGATACACCATGGGGTTAGAGAGAGATACACCGTGGGGTTCGAGAGAGATACACCATGTGGTTAGAGAGAGATACAGCGTGGGGTTAGAGAGAAACACCGTGGGGTTAGAGAGAGATAAAACATGGGATTAGAGAGTGATACACCATGGGGTTAGAGAGAGAGATACGCCATGGGGTTAGGGAGAGATACACCATGGGGTTAGAGAGAGATACACCATGGGGTTAGAGAGAGAGATACGCCTTGGGGTTAGAGAGAGATACACCATAGGGTTTGAGAGAGATAAACCATGGTGTTAGAGAGAGATACACCATGGGGTAAGAGAGAGATACACCATGGGGTGAGAGAGCGATACACCGTGGGGTTCGAGAGAGACACACCGTGGGGTTAGAGAGAGAGATACAACATGGGGTTCGCGAGAGATACACCATGGGGTTAGAGGGAGATGCACTATGGGGTTAGGGGGAGATACACCATTGGGTTAGCGACAGATATACTATGGGGTGAGAGAGAGATAGACCATGGGGTTAGGGGGAGATACACCATGGGGTTAGAGAGAGATACACCATGGGGTTAGAGAGAGATACAACATGTGGTTAGAGAGAGATACACCATGGGGTTAGAGAGAGATACACCGTGGGGTTAGAGAGAGATACACTGTGGGGTTAGAGAGAGATACACCATGGGGTTAGAGGGAGATACACCAAGGGGTTAGAGAGAGATAGACCATGGGGTTCGAGAGAGATACACCATGGGGTTAGAGAGAGATACACCATGGGGCTAGAGGGAGATACACCATGGGGTTAGAGGGAGATACACCATGGGGTTAGAGGGAGATATACCATAGGGTTAGAGAGAGATACACCATGGGGTTAGAGAGAGAGATACTCTATGGGGTTCGTGAGAGATACACCATGGGGTTAGAGAGCGAGATACACCATGGGGTTAGAGTGAGATACACCATGGGGTTAGAGAGAGATACACAATGGGGTTAGAGAGCGATACACCGTGGGGTTAGAGAGAGATAAACCATGGGGTTAGAGAGAGATACACCATGGGGTTAGAGAGAGATACACCATGGGGTTAGAGAGCGATACACCGTGGGGTTACAGAGCGATACAACGTGGGGTTAGACAGAGATACATCACGGGGTTAGAGAGAGATACACCATGGGGTTAGAGAGAGATACACCATGGGGTTAGTGGGAGATACACCATGGGGTTAGAGAGAGATACACCGTGGGGTTAGAGAGAGATACACTGTGGGCTTAGAGAGAGATGCCACATGTGGTTAGAGAGAGATACAACATGGGGTTAGAGAGAGATACGCCATGGGGTTAGAGAGAGTTACACCATGGGGTTAGAGAGCGATACACCATGGGGTTAGCGAGAGAGATAAACCATGGGTTTAGAGTGAGATACACAATGGGGTTAGAGAGAGATTAACGATGGGGTTAGAGAGAGATCCACCATGGGGTTAGAGAGAGATACAACATGGGGTTAGAGAGAGATACACCATGGGGTTAGAGAGAGATACAACATGGGGTTGGAGAGAGATAAACCATGGGGTTAGAGAGAGATACACCATGGGGTTCGAGAGAGATACACCATGGGGTAAGAGAGAGATACACCATGGGGTTAGAGAGAGTTACACCATGGGGTTTGGGAGAGATACACCATGGGGTTAGAGAGAGATACACCATGGGGTTAGAGAGCGAGATACACAATGGGGTTAGAGAGAGATACACAATGGGGTTAGAGAGCGATACACCGTGGGGTTAGAGAGTGATACACCTTGGGGTTAGAGGGAGATGCACCATGGTGTTAGGGGGAGATACACCATTGGGTTAGCGACAGATACACTATGGGGTTAGAGAGAGATACACCATGGGGTTAGAAAGAGATACACCATGGGGTAAGAGAGAGATACACCATGGGGTTAGAGAGAGTTACACCATGGGGTTTGGGAGAGATACACCATGGGGTTAGAGAGAGATACACCATGGGGTTAGAAAGGGATACAGCATGTGGTCCGAGAGAGATACACCATGGGGTTAGAGAGAGATACAACGTGGGGTTCGAGAGAGATACACCATGGGGTTAGAGAGAGATACAGCGTGGGGTTAGAGTGATACACCGTGGGGTTAGAGAGAGATAAAACATGGGGTTAGAGAGAGATACACCATGGGGTTAGAGAGAGAGATACGCCATGGGGTTAGAGAGAGATACACCATGGGGTTAGAGAGAGATACACCATGGGGTTAGAGCGAGAGATACGCCTTGGGGTTAGAGAGAGATACACCATGGGGTTTGAGAGAGATAAACCATGGTGTTAGAGAGAGATACACCATGGGGTAAGAGAGAGATACACCATGGGGTTAGAGAGCGATACACCGTGGGGTTCGAGAGAGACACACCGTGGGGTTAGAGAGAGAGATACAACATGGGGTTAGCGAGAGATACACCATGGGGTTAGAGGGAGATGCACTATGGGGTTAGGGGGAGATACACCATTGGGTTAGCGACAGATATACTATGGGGTTAGAGAGAGATAGACCATGGGGTTAGGGGGAGATACACCATGGGGTTAGAGAGAGATACACCATGGGGTTAGAGAGAGATACAACATGGGGTTAGAGAGAGATACACCATGGGGTTAAAGAGAGATACACCGTGGGGTTAGAGAGAGATACACTGTGGGGTTAGAGAGAGATACACCATGGGGTTAGAGGGAGATACACCAAGGGGTTAGAGAGAGATAGACCATGGGGTTCGAGAGAGATACACAATGGGGTTAGAGAGAGATACACCATGGGGCTAGATAGAGATACACCATGGGGTTAGAGGGAGATACACCATGGGGTTAGAGGGAGATATACCATAGGGTTAGAGAGAGATACACCATGGGGTTAGAGAGAGAGATACTCTATGGGGTTCGAGAGAGATACACCATGGGGTAGAGAGCGAGATACACCATGGGGTTAGAGTGAGATACACCATGGGGTTAGAGAGAGATACACAATGGGGTTAGAGAGCGATACACTGTGGGGTTAGAGAGAGGTAAACCATGGGGTTAGAGAGAGATACACCATGGGGTTAGAGAGAGATACACCATGGGGTTAGAGAGCGATACACCGTGGGGTTAGAGAGCGATATAACATGGGGTTAGACAGAGATACATCACGGGGTTAGAGAGAGATACACTTTGGGGTTAGAGAGAGATACACCATGGGGTTAGTGGGAGATACACCATGGGGTTAGAGAGAGATACACCATTGGTTTTAGAGAGAGATACACCGTGGGGTTAGAGAGAGATATACTGTGGGCTTAGAGAGAGATGCCACATGTGGTTAGAGAGAGATACAACATGGGGTTAGAGAGAGATACGCCATGGGGTTAGAGAGAGTTACACCATGGGGTTAGAGAGCGATACACCATGGGGTTAGAGAGAGAGATAAACCATGGGTTTAGAGTGACATACACAATGGGGTTAGAGTGAGATTCACTATGGGGTTAGACAGAGATACACCATGGGGTTAGAGAGAGATACAACATGGGGTTAGAGAGAGATACACCATGGGGTTAGAGAGAGATACAACATGGGGTTAGAGAGAGATAAACCATGGGGTTCGAGAGAGATACACAATGGGGTGAGAGAGACATACACCATGGGGTTAGAGGGAGATACACCATGGGGTTAGAGGGAGATTACCATGGGGTTAGAGAGAGATACACCATGGGGTTAGAGAGAGAGATACACGATGGGGTTAGAGAGAGATACACCATGGGGTTAGAGAGAGAGATACACCAAGGGGTGAGAGAGCGAGATACACAATGGGGTTAGAGAGAGATACACCATGGGGTTAGAGAGAGATACACAATGGGGTTAGAGAGCGATACACCTTGGGGTTAGAGAGTGATACAACGTGGGTTTAGAGAGAGATACAACACGGGGTTAGAGGGAGATGCACCATGGGGTTCGGGGGAGATACACCATGAGGTTAGAGAGAGATACACCATGGGGTTAGAGAGAGATACACCATGGGGTTAGGGGGAGATACACCATGGGGTTAGAGAGAGATACACCATGGGAATTGAGAGAGATACACCATGGGGTGAGAGGGAGATACACCATGGGGTTAGAGAGAGAGATACACCATGGGGTTAGAGAGCTATACACCGTGGGGTTCGAGACAGATACACCATAGGGTTAGAGAGAGATACACCGTGGGATTAGAGAGAGATACACCATGGGGTTAGAGGGAGATGCACCATGGGGTGAGGGGGAGATACACCATTGGGTTAGCGACAGATACACTATGGGGTTAGAGAGAGATAGACCATGGTGTTAGAGAGAGATAGACCATGGGGTTCGCGACAGATACACTATGGGGTTAGAGAGTGATAGACCATGGTGTTAGAGAGAGATACAGCATGTGGTTCGAGAGAGATACACCATGGGGTTAGAGAGAGATACACCATGGGGTTAGAAAGAGATACACCATGGGGTAAGAGAGAGATACACCATGGGGTTAGAGAGAGAGATACACCATGGGGTTAGAGAGAGAGATACACCATGGGGTTAGAATGAGATACACCATGGGGTTCGAGAGAGATACACCATGGGGTTAGAGAGAGATACACCATGGCGTTAGAAAGAGATACAGCATGTGGTTCGAGAGAGATACACCATGGGGTTAGAGAGAGATACAGCGTGGGGTTAGAGAGATACACCATGGGGTGAGAGAGAGATACACCATGGGGTTAGAGAGAGATAAACCATGGGGTTAGAGAGAGATACAACATGCGGTTAGAGAGAGATACACCCTGGGGTTAGAGAGAGATACACCATGGGATTTGAGAGAGATACACCATGGTGTTAGAGAGAGATACACCATGGGGTAAGAGAGAGAGATACACCATGGGGTTAGAGAGAGATACACCATGGGGTAAGAGAGAGATACACCATGGGGTTAGAGAGCGATACACCATGGGGTTAGAGAGAGATACACCATGGGGTTAGAGAGCGATACACCATGGGGTTCGAGAGAGACACACCGTGGGGTTAGAGAGAGATACACCATGGGGTGAGAAAGATATACACCATGGGGTTAGAGAGAGATACACCATGGGGTTTGAGAGAGACACACCGTGGGGTTAGAGAGAGATACACCATGGGGTTAGAAAGAGATACAGCATGTGGTTCGAGAGAGATACACCATGGGGTTAGAGAGAGAGATACACCATGGGGTTAGAGAGAGATACACCATGGGGTTTGAGAGAGATACACCATGGGGTTTGAGAGAGATACACCGTGGGGTTCGAGGGAGATACACCATGGGGTTAGAGAGAGATACACCATGGGGTTAGAAAGAGATACACCATGGGGTTAGAGAGAGATACACCATGGGGTTTGAGAGAGATACACCGTGGGGTTCGAGAGAGATACACCATGGGGTTAGAGAGAGATACAGCGTGGGGTTAGAGAGATACACCGTGGGGTTAGAGAGAGATAAAACATGGGTTAGAGAGAGATAAACCATGGGGTTAGAGAGAGATACAACATGCGGTTAGGGAGAGATACACCCTGGGGTTAGAGAGAGATACACCATGGGATTTGAGAGAGATATACCATGGGGTTAGAGAGCGATACACCATGGGGTTAGAGAGAGATACACCATGGGGTTAGAGAGCGATACACCATGGGGTTCGAGAGAGACACACCGTGGGGTGAGAGAGAGAGATACACCATGGGGTTAGCGAGAGATACACCATGGGGTTAGAGGGAGATGCACCATGGGGTTAGAGAGAGATATACCAAGGGGTTAGAGAGAGATACACCAAGGGGTTGGGGTAGATACACCATTGGGTTAGCGACAGATATACTTTGGGGTTAGAGAGAGATAGACCATGTGGTTAGAGAGAGATACACCAAGGGGTTAGAAAGAGACACAGCATGTGGTTCGAGAGAGATTCACCATGGGGTTAGAGAGAGATACACCATGGGGTTAGAGAGAGATACACCATGGGGTTAGAGAGAGATACACCATGCGGTTTGAGAGAGATACACCATGGGGTTAGAGGGAGATACACCATGGGGTTAGCGACAGATACACTATGGGGTTAGAGAGAGATAGACCATGGGGTTCGAGAGAGATACACCATGGGGTTAGAGAGAGAGATGCACCATGGGGTAAGAGAGAGATACACCATGGGGTAGAGAGAGATACGCCATGGGGCTAGAGAGAGATACACCATGGGGTTAGAAAGAGATACAGCATGTGGTTCGAGAGAGATACACCATGGGGTTAGAGAGAGAGATACACCATGGGGTTAGAGAGAGAGATACACCATGGGGTTAGAAAGAGATACACCATGGGGTTAGAGAGAGATACACCATGGGGTTAGAGAGAGATACACCATGGGGTTAGAGAGAGATACACCATGGGGTTAGAAAGAGATACAGCATGTGGTTCGAGAGAGATACACCATGGGGTTAGAGAGAGAGATACACCATGGGGTTCGAGAGAGAGATACAGCGTGGGGTAAGAGAGAGATACACCGTGGGGTTAGCGAGAGATAAAACATGGGGTTAGAGAGAGATAAACCATGGGGTTAGAGAGAGATACAACATGCGGTTAGAGAGAGATACACCCTGGGGTTAGAAGAGATACACCATGGGATTTGAGAGAGATACACCATGGGGTTTGAGAGAGATACACCGTGGGGTAAGAGAGAGATACACCATGGTGTTAGAGAGAGATACACCATCGGGTAAGAGAGAGATACACCATGGGGTTAGAGAGCGATACACCATGGGGTTCGAGAGAGACACACCATGGGGTTAGAGAGAGAGATACACCATGGGGTTAGCGAGAGATACACCATGGGGTTAGAGGGAGATGCACAATGGTGTTAGAGAGAGATACACGATGGGGTTGTGGGAGATACACCATTGGGTTAGCGACAGATATACTTTGGGGTTAGAGAGAGATAGACCATGGGGTTAGAGAGAGATACACCATGGGGTTAGAGAGAGATACACCATGGGGTTTGAGAGAGATACACCATGGGGTTAGGGGGAGATACACCATGGGGTTAGAGAGATATACACCATGGGGTTAGAGAGAGATACACCATGGGGTTAGAGAGAGATTCAACATGGGGTTAGAGAGAGATACACCATGGGGTTAGAGAGAGATACAGCATGGGATTAGAGGGAGATGCACCATGGGGTTAGAGAGAGATTCAACATGGGGTAAGAGAGAAATACACCATGGGGTTAGAGAGAGATACACCATGGGGTTAGAGAGAGATACACCATTGGGTTAGAAAGAGATACAGCATGTGGTTCGAGAGAGATACACCATGGGGTTAGAGAGAGAGATACACCATGGGGTTCGAGAGAGAGATACAGCGTGGGGTTAGAGAGAGATACACCGTGGGGTTAGAGAGAGATAAAACATGGGGTTAGAGAGAGATAAACCATGGGGTTAGAGAGAGATACAACATGCGGTTAGCGACAGATACACTATGGGGTTAGAGAGAGATAGACCATGGGTTCGAGAGAGAGATACACCATGGGGTTAGAGAGAGATACACCATGGGGTTAGAGAGAGATAGACCATGGGGTTCGAGAGAGATACACCATAGGGTTAGAGAGAGAGATGCACCATGGGGTAAGAGAGATACACCATGGGGTTAGAGAGAGGTACACCATTGGGCTAGAGAGAGTTGCACCATGGGGTTAGAGGGAGATACACCATGGGGTGAGAGAGAGATACACCATGGGGTTAGAGGGAGATACACCATGGGGTTAGAGGGAGATTACCATGGGGTTAGAGAGAGATACACCATGGGGTTAGAGAGAGAGATACACGATGGGGTTAGAGAGAGATACACCATGGGGTTAGAGAGAGAGATACACCATGGGGTGAGAGAGCGAGATACACAATGGGGTTAGAGGGAGATACACAATGGGGTTAGAGAGCGATACACCGTGGGGTTAGAGAGTGATACACCTTGGGGTTAGAGGGAGATGCACCATGGTGTTAGGGGGAGATACACCATTGGGTTAGCGACAGATACACTATGGGGTTAGAGAGAGATACACCATGGGGTTAGAAAGAGATACACCATGGGGTAAGAGAGAGATACACCATGGGGTTAGAGAGAGTTACACCATGGGGTTTGGGAGAGATACACCATGGGGTTAGAGAGAGATACACCATGGGGTTAGAAAGGGATACAGCATGTGGTTCGAGAGAGATACACCATGGGGTTAGAGAGAGATACAACGTGGGGTTCGAGAGAGATACACCATGGGGTTAGAGAGAGATACAGCGTGGGTTAGAGAGATACACCGTGGGGTTAGAGAGAGATAAAACATGGGGTTAGAGAGAGATACACCATGGGGTTAGAGAGAGAGATACGCCATGGGGTTAGAGAGCGATACACCATGGGGTTAGAGAGAGATACACCATGGGGTTAGAGCGAGAGATACGCCTTGGGGTTAGAGAGAGATACACCATGGGGTTTGAGAGTGATAAACCATGGTGTTAGAGAGAGATACACCATGGGGTAAGAGAGAGATACACCATGGGGTTAGAGAGCGATACACCGTGGGGTTCGAGAGAGACACACCGTGGGGTTAGAGAGAGAGATACAACATGGGGTTAGCGAGAGATACACCATGGGGTTAGAGGGAGATGCACTATGGGGTTAGGGGGAGATACACCATTGGGTTAGCGACAGATATACTATGGGGTTAGAGAGAGATAGACCATGGGGTTAGGGGGAGATACACCATGGGGTTAGAGAGAGATACACCATGGGGTTAGAGAGAGATACAACATGGGGTTAGAGAGAGATACACCATGGGGTTAAAGAGAGATACACCGTGGGGTTAGAGAGAGATACACTGTGGGGTTAGAGAGAGATACACCATGGGGTTAGAGGGAGATACACCAAGGGGTTAGAGAGAGATAGACCATGGGGTTCGAGAGAGATACACAATGGGGTTAGAGAGAGATACACCATGGGGCTAGATAGAGATACACCATGGGGTTAGAGGGAGATACACCATGGGGTTAGAGGGAGATATACCATAGGGTTAGAGAGAGATACACCATGGGGTTAGAGAGAGAGATACTCTATGGGGTTCGAGAGAGAACACCATGGGGTAGAGAGCGAGATACACCATGGGGTGAGAGTGAGATACACCATGGGGTTAGAGAGAGATACACAATGGGGTTAGAGAGCGATACACTGTTGGGTTAGAGAGAGATAAACCATGGGGTTAGAGAGAGATACACCATGGGGTTAGAGAGAGATACACCATGGGGTTAGAGAGCGATACACCGTGGGGTTAGAGAGCGATACAACATGGGGTTAGACAGAGATACATCACGGGGTTAGAGAGAGATACACCATGGGGTTCGAGAGAGATACACCATGGGGTTAGTGGGAGATACACCATGGGGTTAGAGAGAGATACACCATTGGTTTTAGAGAGAGATACACCGTGGGGTTAGAGAGAGATATACTGTGGGCTTAGAGAGAGATGCCACATGTGGTTAGAGAGAGATACAACATGGGGTAAGAGAGAGATACGCCATGGGGTTAGAGAGAGTTACACCATGGGGTTAGAGAGCGATACACCATGGGGTTAGAGAGAGAGATAAACCATGGGTTTAGAGTGACATACACAATGGGGTTAGAGTGAGATTCACTATGGGGTTAGACAGAGATACACCATGGGGTTAGAGAGAGATACAACATGGGGTTAGAGAGAGATACACCATGGGGTTAGAGAGAGATACAACATGGGGTTAGAGAGAGATAAACCATGGGGTTAGAGAGAGATACACCATGGGGTTCGAGAGAGATACACAATGGGGTGAGAGAGACATACACCATGGGGTTAGAGGGAGATACACCATGGGGTTAGAGGGAGATTACCATGGGGTTAGAGAGAGATACACCATGGGGTTAGAGAGAGAGATACACGATGGGGTTAGAGAGAGATACACCATGGGGTTAGAGAGAGAGATACACCATGGGGTTAGAGAGCGAGATACACAATGGGGTTAGAGAGAGATACACCATGGGGTTAGAGAGAGATACACAATGGGGTTAGAGAGCGATACACCTTGGGGTTAGAGAGTGATACAACGTGGGTTTAGAGAGAGATACAACACGGGGTTAGAGGGAGATGCACCATGGGGTTCGGGGGAGATACACCATGAGGTTAGAAAGAGATACACCATGGGGTTAGGGGGAGATACACCATGGGGTTAGAGAGAGATACACCATGGGGTGAGGGGGAGATACACCATGGGGTTAGAGAGAGATACACCATGGGAATTGAGAGAGATACACCATGGGGTGAGAGGGAGATACACCATGGGGTTAGAGAGAGAGATACACCATGGGGTTAGAGAGCTATACACCGTGGGGTTCGAGACAGATACACCATAGGGTTAGAGAGAGATACACCGTGGGATTAGAGAGAGATACACCATGGGGTTAGAGGGAGATGCACCATGGGGTTAGGGGGAGATACACCATTGGGTTAGCGACAGATACACTATGGGGTTAGAGAGAGATAGACCATGGTGTTAGAGACAGATAGACCATGGGGTTCGCGACAGATACACTATGGGGTTAGAGAGTGATAGACCATGGTGTTAGAGAGAGATACAGCATGTGGTTCGAGAGAGATACACCATGGGGTTAGAGAGAGATACACCATGGGGTTAGAAAGAGATACACCATGGGGTAAGAGAGAGATACACCATGGGGTTAGAGAGAGAGATACACCATGGGGTTAGAGAGAGAGATACACCATGGGGTTAGAAAGAGATACACCATGGGGTTCGAGAGAGATACACCATGGGGTTAGAGAGAGATACACCATGGGGTTAGAAAGAGATACAGCATGTGGTTCGAGAGAGATACACCATGGGGTTAGAGAGAGATACAGCGTGGGGTTAGAGAGATACACCGTGGGGTGAGAGAGAGATACACCATGGGGTTAGAGAGAGATAAACCATGGGGTTAGAGAGAGATACAACATGCGGTTAGAGAGAGATACACCCTGGGGTTAGAGAGAGATACACCATGGGATTTGAGAGAGATACACCATGGGGTTAGAGAGCGAGATACACCATGGGGTTAGAGAGAGATACACCATGGGGTTAGAGAGAGATACACAATGGGGTTAGAGAGCGATACACCTTGGGGTTAGAGAGTGATACAACGTGGGTTTAGAGAGAGATACAACACGGGGTTAGAGGGAGATGCACCATGGGGTTCGGGGGAGATACACCATGAGGTTAGAGAGAGATACACCATGGGGTTAGGGGGAGATACACCATGGGGTTAGAGAGAGATACACCATGGGGTTAGGGGGAGATACACCATGGGGTTAGAGAGAGATACACCATGGGAATTGAGAGAGATACACCATGGGGTGAGAGGGAGATACACCATGGGGTTAGAGAGAGAGATACACCATGGGGTTAGAGAGCTATACACCGTGGGGTTCGAGACAGATACACCATAGGGTTAGAGAGAGATACACCGTGGGATTAGAGAGAGATACACCATGGGGTTAGAGGGAGATGCACCATGGGGTTAGGGGGAGATACACCATTGGGTTAGCGACAGATACACTATGGGGTTAGAGAGAGATAGACCATGGTGTTAGAGAGAGATAGACCATGGGGTTCGCGACAGATACACTATGGGGTTAGAGAGTGATAGACCATGGTGTTAGAGAGAGATACAGCATGTGGTTCGAGAGAGATACACCATGGGGTTAGAGAGAGATACACCATGGGGTTAGAAAGAGATACACCATGGGGTAAGTGAGAGATACACCATGGGGTTAGAGAGAGAGATACACCATGGGGTTAGAGAGAGAGATACACCATGGGGTTAGAAAGAGATACACCATGGGGTTCGAGAGAGATACACCATGGGGTTAGAGAGAGATACACCATGGCGTTAGAAAGAGATACAGCATGTGGTTCGAGAGAGATACACCATGGGGTTAGAGGGAGATACAGCGTGGGGTTAGAGGGATACACCGTGGGGTGAGAGAGAGATACACCATGGGGTTAGAGAGAGATAAACCATGGGGTTAGAGAGAGATACAACATGCGGTTAGAGAGAGATACACCCTGGGGTTAGAGAGAGATACACCATGGGATTTGAGAGAGATACACCATGGTGTTAGAGAGAGATACACCATGGGGTAAGAGAGAGAGATACACCATGGGGTTAGAGAGAGATACACCATGGGGTAAGAGAGAGATACACCATGGGGTTAGAGAGCGATACACCATGGGGTTAGAGAGAGATACACCATGGGGTTAGAGAGCGATACACCATGGTGTTAGAAAGAGATACAGCATGTGGTTCGAGAGAGATACACCATGGGGTTAGAGAGAGAGATACACCATGGGGTTAGAGAGAGATACACCATGGGGTTAGAAAGAGATACAGCATGTGGTTCGAGAGAGATACACCATGGGGTTAGAGAGAGAGATACACCATGGGGTTAGAGAGAGATACACCATGGGGTTTGAGAGAGATACACCATGGGGTTTGAGAGAGATACACCGTGGGGTTCGAGGGAGATACACCATGGGGTTAGAGAGAGATACACCATGGGGTTAGTAAGAGATACACCATGGGGTTAGAGAGAGATACACCATGGGGTTTGAGAGAGATACACCGTGGGGTTCGAGAGAGATACACCATGGGGTTAGAGAGAGATACAGCGTGGGGTTAGAGAGATACACCGTGGGGTTAGAGAGAGATAAAACATGCGTTAGAGAGAGATAAACCATGGGGTTAGAGAGAGATACAACATGCGGTTAGAGAGAGATACACCCTGGGGTTAGAGAGAGATACAACATGCGGTTAGAGAGAGATACACCCTGGGGTTAGAGAGAGATACACCATGGGATTTGAGAGAGATACACCATGGGGTTAGAGAGCGATACACCATGGGGTTAGAGAGAGATACACCATGGGGTTAGAGAGCGATACACCATGGGGTTCGAGAGAGACACACCGTGGGGTTAGAGGGAGAGATACACCATGGGGTTAGCGAGAGATACACCATGGGGTTAGAGGGAGATGCACCATGGGGTTAGAGAGAGATATACCAAGGGGTTAGAGAGAGATACACCAAGGGGTTGGGGGAGATACACCATTGGGTTAGCGACAGATATACTTTGGGGTTAGAGAGAGATAGACCATGGGGTTAGAGAGAGATACACCAAGGGGTTAGAAAGAGACACAGCATGTGGTTCGAGAGAGATTCACCATGGGGTTAGAGAGAGATACACCATGGGGTTAGAGAGAGATACACCATGGGGTTAGAGAGAGATACACCATGCGGTTTGAGAGAGATACACCATGGGGTTAGAGGGAGATACACCATGGGGTTAGCGACAGATACACTATGGGGTTAGAGAGAGATAGACCATGGGGTTCGAGAAAGATACACCATGGGGTTAGAGAGAGAGATGCACCATGGGGTAAGAGAGAGATACACCATGGGGTTAGAGAGAGATACGCCATGGGGCTAGAGAGAGATACACCATGGGGTTAGAAAGAGATACAGCATGTGGTTCGAGAGAGATACACCATGGGGTTAGAGAGAGAGATACACCATGGGGTTAGAGAGAGAGATACACCATGGGGTTAGAAAGAGATACATCATGGGGTTAGAGAGAGATACACCATGGGGTTAGAGAGAGATACACCATGGGGTTAGAGAGAGATACACCATGGGGTTAGAAAGAGATACAGCATGTGGTTCGAGAGAGATACACCATGGGGTTAGAGAGAGAGATACACCATGGGGTTCGAGAGAGAGATACAGCGTGGGGTAAGAGAGAGATACACCGTGGGGTTAGAGAGAGATAAAACATGGGGTTAGAGAGAGATAAACCATGGGGTTAGAGAGAGATACAACATGCGGTTAGAGAGAGATACACCCTGGGGTTAGAGAGAGATACACCATGGGATTTGAGAGAGATACACCATGGGGTTTGAGAGAGATACACCGTGGGGTAAGAGAGAGATACACCATGGTGTTAGAGAGAGATACACCATGGGGTAAGAGAGAGATACACCATGGGGTTCGAGAGAGACACACCGTGGGGTTAGAGAGAGAGATACACCATGGGGTTAGCGAGAGATACACCATGGGGTTAGAGGGAGATGCACAATGGGGTTAGAGAGAGATACACCATGGGGTTGGGAGAGATACACCATTGGGTTCGCGACAGATATACTTTGGGGTTAGAGAGAGATAGACCATGGGGTTAGAGAGAGATACACCATGGGGTTCGAGAGAGATACACCATGGGGTTTGAGAGAGATACACCATGGGGTTAGGGGGAGATACACCATGGGGTTAGAGAGAGATACACCATGGGGTTAGAGAGAGATACACCATGGGGTTAGAGAGAGATTCAACATGGGGTTAGAGAGAGATACACCATGGGGTTAGAGAGAGATACAGCATGGGATTAGAGGGAGATGCACCATGGGGTTAGAGAGAGATTCAACATGGGGTAAGAGAGAGATACACCATGGGGTTAGAGAGAGATACACCATTGGGTTAGAAAGAGATACAGCATGTGGTTCGAGAGAGATACACCATGGGGTTAGAGAGAGATACAACGTGGGGTTCGAGAGAGAGATACAGCGTGGGGTAAGAGAGAGATACACCATGGGGTTAGAGAGAGATAAACCATGGGGTTAGAGAGAGATACACCATTGGGTTAGAAAGAGATACAGCATGTGGTTCGAGAGAGATACACCATGGGGTTAGAGAGAGAGATACACCATGGGGTTCGAGACAGAGATACAGCGTGGGGTTAGAGAGAGATACACCGTGGGGTTAGAGAGAGATAAAACATGGGGTTAGAGAGAGATAAACCATGGGGTTAGAGAGAGATACAACATGCGGTTAGCGACAGATACACTATGGGGTTAGAGAGAGATAGACCATGGGGTTCGAGAGAGAGATACACCATGGGGTTAGAGAGAGATACACCATGGGGTTAGAGAGAGATAGACCATGGGGTTCGAGAGAGATACACCATAGGGTTAGAGAGAGAGATGCACCATGGGGTAAGAGAGATACACCATGGGGTTAGAGAGAGGTACACCATTGGGCTAGAGAGAGTTACACCATGGGGTTAGAGGGAGATACACCATGGGGTTGGAGGGAGATATACCATGGGGTTAGAGAGAGATACACCATGGGGTTAGAGAGAGATACACCATGGGGTTAGAGAGTGATACACCATGGGGTTAGAGAGAGATACAGCATGGGGTTAGAGAGAGAGATACACCATGGGGTTAGAGAGAGAGATACACAATGGGGTTAGAAAGAGATACAGCATGTGGTTCGAGAGAGATACACCATGGGGTTAGAGAGAGATACACCATGGGGTTAGAGAGAGATACACCATGGGGTTAGAGAGAGATACACCATGGGGTTAGAAAGAGATACAGCATGTGGTTCGAGAGAGATACACCATGGGGTTAGAGAGAGAGATACACCATGGGGTTAGAAAGAGATACAGCATGTGGTTCGAGAGAGATACACCATGGGGTTAGAAAGAGATACACCATGGGGTTAGAGAGAGATACACCATGGGGTTTGGGAGAGATATACCGTGGGGTTCAAGAGAGATACACCATGGGGTTAGAGAGAGATACACCATGGGGTTAGAAAGAGATACAGCATGTGGTTCGAGAGAGATACACCATGGGGTTAGAGAGAGATACACCACGGGGTTAGAAAGAGAGATACACCATGGGGTTAGAGAGAGAGATACACCATGGGGTTTGAGAGAGATACACCATGGGGTTAGAGAGAGATACACCATGGGGTTAGAGAGAGATACAGCGTGGGGTTAGAGAGATACACCGTGGGGTTAGAGAGAGATAAAACATGGGGTTAGAGAGAGATACACCATGGGGTTAGAGAGAGATAAACCATGGTGTTAGAGAGAGATACACCATGAGGTAAGAGAGAGATACACCATGGGGTTAGAGAGCGATACACCGTGGGGTTCGAGAGAGACACACCGTGGGGTTAGAGAGAGAGATACAACATGGGGTTAGCGAGAGATACACCATGGGGTTAGAGGGAGATGCACGATGGCGTTCGGGGGAGATACACCATTGGGTTAGCGACAGATATACTTTGGGGTTAGAGAGAGATAGACAATGGGGTTAGGGGGAGATACACCATGGGGTTAGAGAGAGATACACCATGGGGTTAGAGAGAGATACAACATGGGGTTAGAGAGAGATACACCATGGGGTTAGAGCGAGATACACCGTGGGGTTAGAGAGAGATACACTGTGGGGTTAGAGAGAGGTACACCATGGGGTGAGAGGGAGATACACCAAAGGGTTAGAGAGAGATAGACCATGGTGTTCGAGAGAGATACACCATGGGGCTAGATAGAGATACACCATGGGGTTAGAGGGAGATACACCATGGGGTTAGAGGGAGATATACCATAGGGTTAGAGAGAGATACACCATGGGGTTAGAGCGATAGATACTCTATGGGGTTCGAGAGAGATACACCATGGGGTTAGAGAGCGAGATACACCATGGGGTTAGAGTGAGATACACCATGGGGTTAGAGAGAGATACACAATGGGGTTAGAGAGCGATACACCGTGGGGTTAGAGAGAGATAAACCATGGGGTTAGAGAGAGATACACCATGGGGTTAGAGAGAGATACACCATGGGGTTAGAGAGCGATACACCATGGGGTTAGAGAGAGAGATAAACCATGGGTTTAGAGTGAGATACACAATGGGGTTAGAGAGAGATTCACTATGGGGTTAGAGAGAGATACACCATGGGGTTAGAGAGAGATACAACATGGGGTTAGAGAGAGATACACCATGGGGTTAGAGAGAGATACACCGTGGGGTTAGAGAGAGATACACTGTGGGCTTAGAGAGAGATGCCACATGTGGTTAGAGAGAGATACAACATGGGGTTAGAGAGAGATACGCCATGGGGTTAGAGAGAGTTACACCATGGGGCGAGAGAGAGATACACCATGGGGTGAGAGAGAGATACACCATGGGGTTAGAGGGAGATTACCATGGGGTTAGAGAGAGATACACCATGGGGTTAGAGAGAGAGATACACGATGGGGTTAGAGAGAGATACACCATGGGGTTAGAGAGAGAGATACACCATGGGGTTAGAGAGCGAGATACACAATGGGTTTAGAGAGAGATACACAATGGGGCTAGAGAGCGATACACCGTGGGGTTAGAGAGTGATACAACGTGGGTTTAGAGAGAGATACAACACGGGGTTAGAGGGAGATGCACCATGGGGTTCGGGGGAGATACACCATGAGGTTAGAGAGAGATACACCATGGGGTTAGGGGGAGATACACCATGGGGTTAGAGAGAGATACACCATGGGGTTAGGGGGAGATACACCATGGGGTTAGAGAGAGATACACCATGGGAATTGAGAGAGATAAAACATGGGGTTAGAGGGAGATACACCATGGGGTTAGAGAGAGAGATACACCATGGGGTTAGAGAGCGATACACCGTGGGGTTCGAGACAGATACACCATAGGGTTAGAGGGAGATGCACCATGGGGTTAGGGGGAGATACACCATTGGGTTAGCGACAGATACACTGTGGGGTTAGAGAGAGATAGACCATGGTGTTAGAGAGAGATAGACCATGGGGTTAGCGACAGATACACTATGGGGTTAGAGAGAGATAGACCATGGTGTTAGAGAGAGATACAGTATGTGGTTCGAGAGAGATACACCATGGGTTTAGAGAGAGATACACCATGGGGTTAGAAAGAGATACACCATGGGGTAAGAGAGAGATACACCATGGGGTTAGAGAGAGAGATACACCATGGGGTTAGAGAGAGATACACCATGGGGTTAGAGAGAGATAAAACATGGGGTTAGAGAGAGATAAACCATGGGGTTAGAGAGAGATACAACATGCGGTTAGAGAGAGATACACCTTGGGGTTAGAGAGAGATACACCATGGGATTTGAGAGAGATACACCATGGTGTTAGAGAGAGATACACCATGGGGTTAGAGAGAGATACACCATGGGGTTGGGGGAGATACAGCATTGGGTTAGCGACAGATATACTTTGGGGTTAGAGAGAGATAGACCATGGGGTGAGAAAGAGATACACCATCGGGTTAGAGAGAGATACACCATGGGGTTTGAGAGAGATACACCATGGGGTTAAAGAGAGATACACCATGGGGTTAGAGAGAGATACACCATGGGGTTAGAGAGAGATACACCATGGGGTTTGAGAGAGATACAGCATGGGGTTAGGGGGAGATACACCATGGGGTTAGAGAGAGATACACCATGGGGTTAGAGAGAGATTCAACATGCGGTTAGAGAGAGATACACCATGGGGTTAGAGAGAGATACACCATGGGATTAGAGGGAGATGCACCATGGGGTTAGAGAGAGATTCAACATGGGGTTAGAGAGAAATACACCATGGGGTTAGTGGGAGATGCACCATGGGGTTTGCGGGAGATACAACGTTTGGGTTAGCGACAGATACACTATGGGGTTCGAGAGAGATACACCATGGGGTTAGAAAGAGATACAGCATGTGGTTCGAGAGAGTTACACCATGGGGTTAGAGAGCGATACACCATGGGGTTAGAGAGAGAGATAAACCATGGGTTTAGAGTGAGATACACAATGGGGTTAGAGAGAGATTCACTATGGGGTTAGAGAGAGATACACCATGGGGTTAGAGAGAGATACAACATGGGGTTAGAGAGAGAGATACACCATGGGGTTAGAGAGAGAGATACACCATGGGGTTAGAAAGAGATACATCATGGTGTTAGAGAGAGATACACCATGGGGTTAGAGAGAGATACACCATGGGGTTAGAGAGAGATACACCATGGGGTTAGAAAGAGATACAGCATGTGGTTCGAGAGAGATACACCATGGGGTTAGAGAGAGAGATACACCATGGGGTTCGAGAGAGAGATACAGCGTGGGGTAAGAGAGAGATACACCGTGGGGTTAGAGAGAGATAAAACATGGGGTTAGAGAGAGATAAACCATGGGGTTAGAGAGAGATACAACATGCGGTTAGAGAGAGATACACCCTGGGGTTAGAGAGAGATACACCATGGGATTTGAGAGAGATACACCATGGGGTTTGAGAGAGATACACCGTGGGGTAAGAGAGAGATACACCATGGTGTTAGAGAGAGATACACCATGGGATAAGAGAGAGATACACCATGGGGTTCGAGAGAGACACACCGTGGGGTTAGAGAGAGAGATACACCATGGGGTTAGCGAGAGATACACCATGGGGTTAGAGGGAGATGCACAATGGGGTTAGAGAGAGATACACCATGGGGTTGGGGGAGATACACCATTGGGTTAGCGACAGATATACTTTGGGGTTAGAGAGAGATAGACCATGGGGTTAGAGAGAGATACACCATGGGGTTAGAGAGAGATACACCATGGGGTTTGAGAGAGATACACCATGGGGTTAGGGGGAGATACACCATGGGGTTAGAGAGAGATACACCATGGGGTTAGAGAGAGATACACCATGGGGTTAGAGAGAGATTCAACATGGGGTTAGAGAGAGATACAACATGGGGTTAGAGAGAGATACAGCATGGGATTAGAGGGAGATGCACCATGGGGTTAGAGAGAGATTCAACATGGGGTAAGAGAGAGATACACCAAGGGGTTAGAAAGAGATACAGCATGTGGTTCGAGAGAGATACACCATGGGGTTAGAGAGAGATACAGCGTGGGGTTAGAGAGATACACCGTGGGGTGAGAGAGAGATACACCATGGGGTTAGAGAGAGATAAACCATGGGGTTAGAGAGAGATACAACATGCGGTTAGAGAGAGATACACCCTGGGGTTAGAGAGAGATACACCATGGGATTTGAGAGAGATACACCATGGGGTTAGAGAGCGAGATACACCATGGGGTTAGAGAGAGATACACCATGGGGTTAGAGAGAGATACACAATGGGGTTAGAGAGCGATACACCTTGGGGTTAGAGAGTGATACAACGTGGGTTTAGAGAGAGATACAACACGGGGTTAGAGGGAGATGCACCATGGGGTTCGGGGGAGATACACCATGAGGTTAGAGAGAGATACACCATGGGGTTAGGGGGAGATACACCATGGGGTTAGAGAGAGATACACCATGGGGTTAGGGGGAGATACACCATGGGGTTAGAGAGAGATACACCATGGGAATTGAGAGAGATACACCATGGGGTGAGAGGGAGATACACCATGGGGTTAGAGAGAGAGATACACCATGGGGTTAGAGAGCTATACACCGTGGGGTTCGAGACAGATACACCATAGGGTTAGAGAGAGATACACCGTGGGATTAGAGAGAGATACACCATGGGGTTAGAGGGAGATGCACCATGGGGTTAGGGGGAGATACACCATTGGGTTAGCGACAGATACACTATGGGGTTAGAGAGAGATAGACCATGGTGTTAGAGAGAGATAGACCATGGGGTTCGCGACAGATACACTATGGGGTTAGAGAGTGATAGACCATGGTGTTAGAGAGAGATACAGCATGTGGTTCGAGAGAGATACACCATGGGGTTAGAGAGAGATACACCATGGGGTTAGAAAGAGATACACCATGGGGTAAGTGAGAGATACACCATGGGGTTAGAGAGAGAGATACACCATGGGGTTAGAGAGAGAGATACACCATGGGGTTAGAAAGAGATACACCATGGGGTTCGAGAGAGATACACCATGGGGTTAGAGAGAGATACACCATGGCGTTAGAAAGAGATACAGCATGTGGTTCGAGAGAGATACACCATGGGGTTAGAGGGAGATACAGCGTGGGGTTAGAGGGATACACCGTGGGGTGAGAGAGAGATACACCATGGGGTTAGAGAGAGATAAACCATGGGGTTAGAGAGAGATACAACATGCGGTTAGAGAGAGATACACCCTGGGGTTAGAGAGAGATACACCATGGGATTTGAGAGAGATACACCATGGTGTTAGAGAGAGATACACCATGGGGTAAGAGAGAGAGATACACCATGGGGTTAGAGAGAGATACACCATGGGGTAAGAGAGAGATACACCATGGGGTTAGAGAGCGATACACCATGGGGTTAGAGAGAGATACACCATGGGGTTAGAGAGCGATACACCATGGTGTTAGAAAGAGATACAGCATGTGGTTCGAGAGAGATACACCATGGGGTTAGAGAGAGAGATACACCATGGGGTTAGAGAGAGATACACCATGGGGTTAGAAAGAGATACAGCATGTGGTTCGAGAGAGATACACCATGGGGTTAGAGAGAGAGATACACCATGGGGTTAGAGAGAGATACACCATGGGGTTTGAGAGAGATACACCATGGGGTTTGAGAGAGATACACCGTGGGGTTCGAGGGAGATACACCATGGGGTTAGAGAGAGATACACCATGGGGTTAGTAAGAGATACACCATGGGGTTAGAGAGAGATACACCATGGGGTTTGAGAGAGATACACCGTGGGGTTCGAGAGAGATACACCATGGGGTTAGAGAGAGATACAGCGTGGGGTTAGAGAGATACACCGTGGGGTTAGAGAGAGATAAAACATGCGTTAGAGAGAGATAAACCATGGGGTTAGAGAGAGATACAACATGCGGTTAGAGAGAGATACACCCTGGGGTTAGAGAGAGATACAACATGCGGTTAGAGAGAGATACACCCTGGGGTTAGAGAGAGATACACCATGGGATTTGAGAGAGATACACCATGGGGTTAGAGAGCGATACACCATGGGGTTAGAGAGAGATACACCATGGGGTTAGAGAGCGATACACCATGGGGTTCGAGAGAGACACACCGTGGGGTTAGAGGGAGAGATACACCATGGGGTTAGCGAGAGATACACCATGGGGTTAGAGGGAGATGCACCATGGGGTTAGAGAGAGATATACCAAGGGGTTAGAGAGAGATACACCAAGGGGTTGGGGGAGATACACCATTGGGTTAGCGACAGATATACTTTGGGGTTAGAGAGAGATAGACCATGGGGTTAGAGAGAGATACACCAAGGGGTTAGAAAGAGACACAGCATGTGGTTCGAGAGAGATTCACCATGGGGTTAGAGAGAGATACACCATGGGGTTAGAGAGAGATACACCATGGGGTTAGAGAGAGATACACCATGCGGTTTGAGAGAGATACACCATGGGGTTAGAGGGAGATACACCATGGGGTTAGCGACAGATACACTATGGGGTTAGAGAGAGATAGACCATGGGGTTCGAGAAAGATACACCATGGGGTTAGAGAGAGAGATGCACCATGGGGTAAGAGAGAGATACACCATGGGGTTAGAGAGAGATACGCCATGGGGCTAGAGAGAGATACACCATGGGGTTAGAAAGAGATACAGCATGTGGTTCGAGAGAGATACACCATGGGGTTAGAGAGAGAGATACACCATGGGGTTAGAGAGAGAGATACACCATGGGGTTAGAAAGAGATACATCATGGGGTTAGAGAGAGATACACCATGGGGTTAGAGAGAGATACACCATGGGGTTAGAGAGAGATACACCATGGGGTTAGAAAGAGATACAGCATGTGGTTCGAGAGAGATACACCATGGGGTTAGAGAGAGAGATACACCATGGGGTTCGAGAGAGAGATACAGCGTGGGGTAAGAGAGAGATACACCGTGGGGTTAGAGAGAGATAAAACATGGGGTTAGAGAGAGATAAACCATGGGGTTAGAGAGAGATACAACATGCGGTTAGAGAGAGATACACCCTGGGGTTAGAGAGAGATACACCATGGGATTTGAGAGAGATACACCATGGGGTTTGAGAGAGATACACCGTGGGGTAAGAGAGAGATACACCATGGTGTTAGAGAGAGATACACCATGGGGTAAGAGAGAGATACACCATGGGGTTCGAGAGAGACACACCGTGGGGTTAGAGAGAGAGATACACCATGGGGTTAGCGAGAGATACACCATGGGGTTAGAGGGAGATGCACAATGGGGTTAGAGAGAGATACACCATGGGGTTGGGAGAGATACACCATTGGGTTCGCGACAGATATACTTTGGGGTTAGAGAGAGATAGACCATGGGGTTAGAGAGAGATACACCATGGGGTTCGAGAGAGATACACCATGGGGTTTGAGAGAGATACACCATGGGGTTAGGGGGAGATACACCATGGGGTTAGAGAGAGATACACCATGGGGTTAGAGAGAGATACACCATGGGGTTAGAGAGAGATTCAACATGGGGTTAGAGAGAGATACACCATGGGGTTAGAGAGAGATACAGCATGGGATTAGAGGGAGATGCACCATGGGGTTAGAGAGAGATTCAACATGGGGTAAGAGAGAGATACACCATGGGGTTAGAGAGAGATACACCATTGGGTTAGAAAGAGATACAGCATGTGGTTCGAGAGAGATACACCATGGGGTTAGAGAGAGATACAACGTGGGGTTCGAGAGAGAGATACAGCGTGGGGTAAGAGAGAGATACACCATGGGGTTAGAGAGAGATAAACCATGGGGTTAGAGAGAGATACACCATTGGGTTAGAAAGAGATACAGCATGTGGTTCGAGAGAGATACACCATGGGGTTAGAGAGAGAGATACACCATGGGGTTCGAGACAGAGATACAGCGTGGGGTTAGAGAGAGATACACCGTGGGGTTAGAGAGAGATAAAACATGGGGTTAGAGAGAGATAAACCATGGGGTTAGAGAGAGATACAACATGCGGTTAGCGACAGATACACTATGGGGTTAGAGAGAGATAGACCATGGGGTTCGAGAGAGAGATACACCATGGGGTTAGAGAGAGATACACCATGGGGTTAGAGAGAGATAGACCATGGGGTTCGAGAGAGATACACCATAGGGTTAGAGAGAGAGATGCACCATGGGGTAAGAGAGATACACCATGGGGTTAGAGAGAGGTACACCATTGGGCTAGAGAGAGTTACACCATGGGGTTAGAGGGAGATACACCATGGGGTTGGAGGGAGATATACCATGGGGTTAGAGAGAGATACACCATGGGGTTAGAGAGAGATACACCATGGGGTTAGAGAGTGATACACCATGGGGTTAGAGAGAGATACAGCATGGGGTTAGAGAGAGAGATACACCATGGGGTTAGAGAGAGAGATACACAATGGGGTTAGAAAGAGATACAGCATGTGGTTCGAGAGAGATACACCATGGGGTTAGAGAGAGATACACCATGGGGTTAGAGAGAGATACACCATGGGGTTAGAGAGAGATACACCATGGGGTTAGAAAGAGATACAGCATGTGGTTCGAGAGAGATACACCATGGGGTTAGAGAGAGAGATACACCATGGGGTTAGAAAGAGATACAGCATGTGGTTCGAGAGAGATACACCATGGGGTTAGAAAGAGATACACCATGGGGTTAGAGAGAGATACACCATGGGGTTTGGGAGAGATATACCGTGGGGTTCAAGAGAGATACACCATGGGGTTAGAGAGAGATACACCATGGGGTTAGAAAGAGATACAGCATGTGGTTCGAGAGAGATACACCATGGGGTTAGAGAGAGATACACCACGGGGTTAGAAAGAGAGATACACCATGGGGTTAGAGAGAGAGATACACCATGGGGTTTGAGAGAGATACACCATGGGGTTAGAGAGAGATACACCATGGGGTTAGAGAGAGATACAGCGTGGGGTTAGAGAGATACACCGTGGGGTTAGAGAGAGATAAAACATGGGGTTAGAGAGAGATACACCATGGGGTTAGAGAGAGATAAACCATGGTGTTAGAGAGAGATACACCATGAGGTAAGAGAGAGATACACCATGGGGTTAGAGAGCGATACACCGTGGGGTTCGAGAGAGACACACCGTGGGGTTAGAGAGAGAGATACAACATGGGGTTAGCGAGAGATACACCATGGGGTTAGAGGGAGATGCACGATGGCGTTCGGGGGAGATACACCATTGGGTTAGCGACAGATATACTTTGGGGTTAGAGAGAGATAGACAATGGGGTTAGGGGGAGATACACCATGGGGTTAGAGAGAGATACACCATGGGGTTAGAGAGAGATACAACATGGGGTTAGAGAGAGATACACCATGGGGTTAGAGCGAGATACACCGTGGGGTTAGAGAGAGATACACTGTGGGGTTAGAGAGAGGTACACCATGGGGTGAGAGGGAGATACACCAAAGGGTTAGAGAGAGATAGACCATGGTGTTCGAGAGAGATACACCATGGGGCTAGATAGAGATACACCATGGGGTTAGAGGGAGATACACCATGGGGTTAGAGGGAGATATACCATAGGGTTAGAGAGAGATACACCATGGGGTTAGAGCGATAGATACTCTATGGGGTTCGAGAGAGATACACCATGGGGTTAGAGAGCGAGATACACCATGGGGTTAGAGTGAGATACACCATGGGGTTAGAGAGAGATACACAATGGGGTTAGAGAGCGATACACCGTGGGGTTAGAGAGAGATAAACCATGGGGTTAGAGAGAGATACACCATGGGGTTAGAGAGAGATACACCATGGGGTTAGAGAGCGATACACCATGGGGTTAGAGAGAGAGATAAACCATGGGTTTAGAGTGAGATACACAATGGGGTTAGAGAGAGATTCACTATGGGGTTAGAGAGAGATACACCATGGGGTTAGAGAGAGATACAACATGGGGTTAGAGAGAGATACACCATGGGGTTAGAGAGAGATACACCGTGGGGTTAGAGAGAGATACACTGTGGGCTTAGAGAGAGATGCCACATGTGGTTAGAGAGAGATACAACATGGGGTTAGAGAGAGATACGCCATGGGGTTAGAGAGAGTTACACCATGGGGCGAGAGAGAGATACACCATGGGGTGAGAGAGAGATACACCATGGGGTTAGAGGGAGATTACCATGGGGTTAGAGAGAGATACACCATGGGGTTAGAGAGAGAGATACACGATGGGGTTAGAGAGAGATACACCATGGGGTTAGAGAGAGAGATACACCATGGGGTTAGAGAGCGAGATACACAATGGGTTTAGAGAGAGATACACAATGGGGCTAGAGAGCAATACACCGTGGGGTTAGAGAGTGATACAACGTGGGTTTAGAGAGAGATACAACACGGGGTTAGAGGGAGATGCACCATGGGGTTCGGGGGAGATACACCATGAGGTTAGAGAGAGATACACCATGGGGTTAGGGGGAGATACACCATGGGGTTAGAGAGAGATACACCATGGGGTTAGGGGGAGATACACCATGGGGTTAGAGAGAGATACACCATGGGAATTGAGAGAGATAAAACATGGGGTTAGAGGGAGATACACCATGGGGTTAGAGAGAGAGATACACCATGGGGTTAGAGAGCGATACACCGTGGGGTTCGAGACAGATACACCATAGGGTTAGAGGGAGATGCACCATGGGGTTAGGGGGAGATACACCATTGGGTTAGCGACAGATACACTGTGGGGTTAGAGAGAGATAGACCATGGTGTTAGAGAGAGATAGACCATGGGGTTAGCGACAGATACACTATGGGGTTAGAGAGAGATAGACCATGGTGTTAGAGAGAGATACAGTATGTGGTTCGAGAGAGATACACCATGGGTTTAGAGAGAGATACACCATGGGGTTAGAAAGAGATACACCATGGGGTAAGAGAGAGATACACCATGGGGTTAGAGAGAGAGATACACCATGGGGTTAGAGAGAGATACACCATGGGGTTAGAGAGAGATAAAACATGGGGTTAGAGAGAGATAAACCATGGGGTTAGAGAGAGATACAACATGCGGTTAGAGAGAGATACACCTTGGGGTTAGAGAGAGATACACCATGGGATTTGAGAGAGATACACCATGGTGTTAGAGAGAGATACACCATGGGGTTAGAGAGAGATACACCATGGGGTTGGGGGAGATACAGCATTGGGTTAGCGACAGATATACTTTGGGGTTAGAGAGAGATAGACCATGGGGTGAGAAAGAGATACACCATCGGGTTAGAGAGAGATACACCATGGGGTTTGAGAGAGATACACCATGGGGTTAAAGAGAGATACACCATGGGGTTAGAGAGAGATACACCATGGGGTTAGAGAGAGATACACCATGGGGTTTGAGAGAGATACAGCATGGGGTTAGGGGGAGATACACCATGGGGTTAGAGAGAGATACACCATGGGGTTAGAGAGAGATTCAACATGCGGTTAGAGAGAGATACACCATGGGGTTAGAGAGAGATACACCATGGGATTAGAGGGAGATGCACCATGGGGTTAGAGAGAGATTCAACATGGGGTTAGAGAGAAATACACCATGGGGTTAGTGGGAGATGCACCATGGGGTTTGCGGGAGATACAACGTTTGGGTTAGCGACAGATACACTATGGGGTTCGAGAGAGATACACCATGGGGTTAGAAAGAGATACAGCATGTGGTTCGAGAGAGTTACACCATGGGGTTAGAGAGCGATACACCATGGGGTTAGAGAGAGAGATAAACCATGGGTTTAGAGTGAGATACACAATGGGGTTAGAGAGAGATTCACTATGGGGTTAGAGAGAGATACACCATGGGGTTAGAGAGAGATACAACATGGGGTTAGAGAGAGAGATACACCATGGGGTTAGAGAGAGAGATACACCATGGGGTTAGAAAGAGATACATCATGGGGTTAGAGAGAGATACACCATGGGGTTAGAGAGAGATACACCATGGGGTTAGAGAGAGATACACCATGGGGTTAGAAAGAGATACAGCATGTGGTTCGAGAGAGATACACCATGGGGTTAGAGAGAGAGATACACCATGGGGTTCGAGAGAGAGATACAGCGTGGGGTAAGAGAGAGATACACCGTGGGGTTAGAGAGAGATAAAACATGGGGTTAGAGAGAGATAAACCATGGGGTTAGAGAGAGATACAACATGCGGTTAGAGAGAGATACACCCTGGGGTTAGAGAGAGATACACCATGGGATTTGAGAGAGATACACCATGGGGTTTGAGAGAGATACACCGTGGGGTAAGAGAGAGATACACCATGGTGTTAGAGAGAGATACACCATGGGATAAGAGAGAGATACACCATGGGGTTCGAGAGAGACACACCGTGGGGTTAGAGAGAGAGATACACCATGGGGTTAGCGAGAGATACACCATGGGGTTAGAGGGAGATGCACAATGGGGTTAGAGAGAGATACACCATGGGGTTGGGGGAGATACACCATTGGGTTAGCGACAGATATACTTTGGGGTTAGAGAGAGATAGACCATGGGGTTAGAGAGAGATACACCATGGGGTTAGAGAGAGATACACCATGGGGTTTGAGAGAGATACACCATGGGGTTAGGGGGAGATACACCATGGGGTTAGAGAGAGATACACCATGGGGTTAGAGAGAGATACACCATGGGGTTAGAGAGAGATTCAACATGGGGTTAGAGAGAGATACAACATGGGGTTAGAGAGAGATACAGCATGGGATTAGAGGGAGATGCACCATGGGGTTAGAGAGAGATTCAACATGGGGTAAGAGAGAGATACACCATGGGGTTAGAGAGAGATACACCATTGGGTTAGAAAGAGATACAGCATGTGGTTCGAGAGAGATACACCATGGGGTTAGAGAGAGATACAACGTGGGGTTCGAGAGAGAGATACAGCGTGGGATAAGAGAGAGATACACCATGGGGTTAGAGAGAGATAAACCATGGGGTTAGAGAGAGATACACCATTGGGTTAGAAAGAGATACAGCATGTGGTTCGAGAGAGATACACCATGGGGTTAGAGAGAGAGATACACCATGGGGTTCGAGAGAGAGATACAGCGTGGGGTTAGAGAGAGATACACCGTGGGGTTAGAGAGAGATAAAACATGGGGTTAGAGAGAGATAAACCATGGGGTTAGAGAGAGATACAACATGCGGTTAGCGACAGATACACTATGGGGTTAGAGAGAGATAGACCATGGGGTTCGAGAGAGAGATACACCATGGGGTGAGAGGGAGATACACCAAAGGGTTAGAGAGAGATAGACCATGGGGTTAGAGAGAGATACAACATGGGGTTAGCGAGAGATACACCATGGGGTTAGAGGGAGATGCACTATGGGGTTAGGGGGAGATACACCATTGGGTTAGCGACAGATATACTATGGGGTTAGAGAGAGATAGACCATGGGGTTAGAAAGAGATACACCATGGGGTTAGAAAGAGATACAGCATGTGGTTCGAGAGAGATTCACCATGGGGTGAGAGAGAGATACACCATGTGGTTAGAGAGAGATACACCATGTGGTTAGAGAGAGATACACCATGGGGTTAGAGAGAGATACACCATGGGGTTAGAGGGAGATGCACCATGGGGTTAGGGGGAGATACACCATTGGGTTAGCGCCAGATACACTATGGGGTTAGAGAGAGATAGACCATGGGGTTAGAGAGAGATACACCATGGGGTTAGAGAGAGATACACCATGTGGTTAGAGAGAGATACACCATGGGGTTAGAGAGAGATACACCATGGGGTTTGAGAGAGATACACCATGGGGTTAGGGGGAGATACACCATGGGGTTAGAGAGAGATACACCATGGGGTTAGAGAGAGAGATACACCATGGGGTTAGAGAGCGAGATACACAATGGGTTTAGAGAGAGATACACAATGGGGTTAGAGAGCGATACACCGTGGGGTTAGAGAGTGATACAACGTGGGTTTAGAGAGAGATACAACACGGGGTTAGAGGGAGATGCACCATGGGGTTCGGGGGAGATACACCATGAGGTTAGAGAGAGATACACCATGGGGTTAGGGGGAGATACACCATGGGGTTAGAGAGAGATACACCATGGGGTTAGGGGGAGATACACCATGGGGTTAGAGAGAGATACACCATGGGAATTGAGAGAGATAAAACATGGGGTTAGAGGGAGATACACCATGGGGTTAGAGAGAGAGATACACCATGGGGTTAGAGAGCGATACACCGTGGGGTTCGAGACAGATACACCATAGGGTTAGAGGGAGATGCACCATGGAGTTAGGGGAGATACACCATTGGGTTAGCGACAGATACACTATGGGGTTAGAGAGAGATAGACCATGGTGTTAGAGAGAGATAGACCATGGGGTTAGCGACAGATACACTATGGGGTTAGAGAGAGATAGACCATGGTGTTAGAGAGAGATTCAGCATGTGGTTCGAGAGAGATACACCATGGGTTTAGAGAGAGATACACCATGGGGTTAGAAAGAGATACACCATGGGGTAAGAGAGAGATACACCATGGGGTTAGAGAGAGAGATACACCATGGGGTTAGAGAGAGATACACCATGGGGTTAGAGAGAGATAAAACATGGGGTTAGAGAGAGATAAACCATGGGGTTAGAGAGAGATACAACATGCGGTTAGAGAGAGATACACCTTGGGGTTAGAGAGAGATACACCATGGGATTTGAGAGAGATACACCATGGTGTTAGAGAGAGATACACCATGGGGTTAGAGAGAGATATACCATGGGGTTGGGGGAGATACAGCATTGGGTTAGCGACAGATATACATTGGGGTTAGAGAGAGATAGACCATGGGGTGAGAAAGAGATACACCATCGGGTTAGAGAGAGATACACCATGGGGTTTGAGAGAGATACACCATGGGGTTAAAGAGAGATACACCATGGGGTTAGAGAGAGATACACCATGGGGTTAGAGAGAGATACACCATGGGGTTTGAGAGAGATACAGCATGGGGTTAGGGGGAGATACACCATGGGGTTAGAGAGAGATACACCATGGGGTTAGAGAGAGATTCAACATGCGGTTAGAGAGAGATACACCATGGGGTTAGAGAGAGATACACCATGGGATTAGAGGGAGATGCACCATGGGGTTAGAGAGAGATTCAACATGGGGTTAGAGAGAAATACACCATGGGGTTAGTGGGAGATGCACCATGGGGTTTGCGGGAGATACAACATTGGGTTAGCGACAGATACACTATGGGGTTCGAGAGAGATACACCATGGGGTTAGAAAGAGATACAGCATGTGGTTCGAGAGAGTTACACCATGGGGTTAGAGAGCTATACACCATGGGGTTAGAGAGAGAGATAAACCATGGGTTTAGAGTGAGATACACAATGGGGTTAGAGAGAGATTCACTATGGGGTTAGAGAGAGATACACCATGGGGTTAGAGAGAGATACAACATGGGGTTAGAGGGAGATACACCATGGGGTTAGAGAGAGATACAACATGGGGTTAGCGAGAGATACACCATGGGGTTAGAGGGAGATGCACTATGGGGTTAGGGGGAGATACACCATTGGGTTAGCGACAGATATACTATGGGGTTAGAGAGAGATAGACCATGGGGTTAGAGAGAGATACACCATGGGGTTAGAGGGAGATGCACCATGGGGTTAGGGGGAGATACACCATTGGGTTAGCGCCAGATACACTATGGGGTTAGAGAGAGATAGACCATGGGGTTAGAGAGAGATACACCATGGGGTTAGAGAGAGATACACCATGTGGTTAGAGAGAGATACACCATGGGGTTAGAGAGAGATACACCATGGGGTTTGAGAGAGATACACCATGGGGTTAGGGGGAGATACACCATGGGGTTAGAGAGAGATACACCATGGGGTTAGAGAGAGAGATACACCATGGGGTTAGAGAGCGAGATACACAATGGGTTTAGAGAGAGATACACAATGGGGTTAGAGAGCGATACACCGTGGGGTTAGAGAGTGATACAACGTGGGTTTAGAGAGAGATACAACACGGGGTTAGAGGGAGATGCACCATGGGGTTCGGGGGAGATACACCATGAGGTTAGAGAGAGATACACCATGGGGTTAGGGGGAGATACACCATGGGGTTAGAGAGAGATACACCATGGGGTTAGGGGGAGATACACCATGGGGTTAGAGAGAGATACACCATGGGAATTGAGAGAGATAAAACATGGGGTTAGAGGGAGATACACCATGGGGTTAGAGAGAGAGATACACCATGGGGTTAGAGAGCGATACACCGTGGGGTTCGAGACAGATACACCATAGGGTTAGAGGGAGATGCACCATGGAGTTAGGGGGAGATACACCATTGGGTTAGCGACAGATACACTATGGGGTTAGAGAGAGATAGACCATGGTGTTAGAGAGAGATAGACCATGGGGTTAGCGACAGATACACTATGGGGTTAGAGAGAGATAGACCATGGTGTTAGAGAGAGATTCAGCATGTGGTTCGAGAGAGATACACCATGGGTTTAGAGAGAGATACACCATGGGGTTAGAAAGAGATACACCATGGGGTAAGAGAGAGATACACCATGGGGTTAGAGAGAGAGATACACCATGGGGTTAGAGAGAGATACACCATGGGGTTAGAGAGAGATAAAACATGGGGTTAGAGAGAGATAAACCATGGGGTTAGAGAGAGATACAACATGCGGTTAGAGAGAGATACACCTTGGGGTTAGAGAGAGATACACCATGGGATTTGAGAGAGATACACCATGGTGTTAGAGAGAGATACACCATGGGGTTAGAGAGAGATATACCATGGGGTTGGGGGAGATACAGCATTGGGTTAGCGACAGATATACATTGGGGTTAGAGAGAGATAGACCATGGGGTGAGAAAGAGATACACCATCGGGTTAGAGAGAGATACACCATGGGGTTTGAGAGAGATACACCATGGGGTTAAAGAGAGATACACCATGGGGTTAGAGAGAGATACACCATGGGGTTAGAGAGAGATACACCATGGGGTTTGAGAGAGATACAGCATGGGGTTAGGGGGAGATACACCATGGGGTTAGAGAGAGATACACCATGGGGTTAGAGAGAGATTCAACATGCGGTTAGAGAGAGATACACCATGGGGTTAGAGAGAGATACACCATGGGATTAGAGGGAGATGCACCATGGGGTTAGAGAGAGATTCAACATGGGGTTAGAGAGAAATACACCATGGGGTTAGTGGGAGATGCACCATGGGGTTTGCGGGAGATACAACATTGGGTTAGCGACAGATACACTATGGGGTTCGAGAGAGATACACCATGGGGTTAGAAAGAGATACAGCATGTGGTTCGAGAGAGTTACACCATGGGGTTAGAGAGCTATACACCATGGGGTTAGAGAGAGAGATAAACCATGGGTTTAGAGTGAGATACACAATGGGGTTAGAGAGAGATTCACTATGGGGTTAGAGAGAGATACACCATGGGGTTAGAGAGAGATACAACATGGGGTTAGAGGGAGATACACCATGGGGTTAGAGAGAGATACAACATGGGGTTAGCGAGAGATACACCATGGGGTTAGAGGGAGATGCACTATGGGGTTAGGGGGAGATACACCATTGGGTTAGCGACAGATATACTATGGGGTTAGAGAGAGATAGACCATGGGGTTAGAAAGAGATACACCATGGGGTTAGAAAGAGATACAGCATGTGGTTCGAGAGAGATTCACCATGGGGTGAGAGAGAGATACACCATGTGGTTAGAGAGAGATACACCATGTGGTTAGAGAGAGATACACCATGGGGTTAGAGAGAGATACACCATGGGGTTAGAGGGAGATGCACCATGGGGTTAGGGGGAGATACACCATTGGGTTAGCGCCAGATACACTATGGGGTTAGAGAGAGATAGACCATGGGGTTAGAGAGAGATACACCATGGGGTTAGAGAGAGATACACCATGTGGTTAGAGAGAGATACACCATGGGGTTAGAGAGAGATACACCATGGGGTTTGAGAGAGATACACCATGGGGTTAGGGGGAGATACACCATGGGGTTAGAGAGAGATACACCATGGGGTTAGAGAGAGAGATACACCATGGGGTTAGAGAGCGAGATACACAATGGGTTTAGAGAGAGATACACAATGGGGTTAGAGAGCGATACACCGTGGGGTTAGAGAGTGATACAACGTGGGTTTAGAGAGAGATACAACACGGGGTTAGAGGGAGATGCACCATGGGGTTCGGGGGAGATACACCATGAGGTTAGAGAGAGATACACCATGGGGTTAGGGGGAGATACACCATGGGGTTAGAGAGAGATACACCATGGGGTTAGGGGGAGATACACCATGGGGTTAGAGAGAGATACACCATGGGAATTGAGAGAGATAAAACATGGGGTTAGAGGGAGATACACCATGGGGTTAGAGAGAGAGATACACCATGGGGTTAGAGAGCGATACACCGTGGGGTTCGAGACAGATACACCATAGGGTTAGAGGGAGATGCACCATGGGGTTAGGGGGAGATACACCATTGGGTTAGCGACAGATACACTATGGGGTTAGAGAGAGATAGACCATGGTGTTAGAGAGAGATAGACCATGGGGTTAGCGACAGATACACTATGGGGTTAGAGAGAGATAGACCATGGTGTTAGAGAGAGATTCAGCATGTGGTTCGAGAGAGATACACCATGGGTTTAGAGAGAGATACACCATGGGGTTAGAAAGAGATACACCATGGGGTAAGAGAGAGATACACCATGGGGTTAGAGAGAGAGATACACCATGGGGTTAGAGAGAGATACACCATGGGGTTAGAGAGAGATAAAACATGGGGTTAGAGAGAGATAAACCATGGGGTTAGAGAGAGATACAACATGCGGTTAGAGAGAGATACACCTTGGGGTTAGAGAGAGATACACCATGGGATTTGAGAGAGATACACCATGGTGTTAGAGAGAGATACACCATGGGGTTAGAGAGAGATATACCATGGGGTTGGGGGAGATACAGCATTGGGTTAGCGACAGATATACATTGGGGTTAGAGAGAGATAGACCATGGGGTGAGAAAGAGATACACCATCGGGTTAGAGAGAGATACACCATGGGGTTTGAGAGAGATACACCATGGGGTTAAAGAGAGATACACCATGGGGTTAGAGAGAGATACACCATGGGGTTAGAGAGAGATACACCATGGGGTTTGAGAGAGATACAGCATGGGGTTAGGGGGAGATACACCATGGGGTTAGAGAGAGATACACCATGGGGTTAGAGAGAGATTCAACATGCGGTTAGAGAGAGATACACCATGGGGTTAGAGAGAGATACACCATGGGATTAGAGGGAGATGCACCATGGGGTTAGAGAGAGATTCAACATGGGGTTAGAGAGAAATACACCATGGGGTTAGTGGGAGATGCACCATGGGGTTTGCGGGAGATACAACATTGGGTTAGCGACAGATACACTATGGGGTTCGAGAGAGATACACCATGGGGTTAGAAAGAGATACAGCATGTGGTTCGAGAGAGTTACACCATGGGGTTAGAGAGCTATACACCATGGGGTTAGAGAGAGAGATAAACCATGGGTTTAGAGTGAGATACACAATGGGGTTAGAGAGAGATTCACTATGGGGTTAGAGAGAGATACACCATGGGGTTAGAGAGAGATACAACATGGGGTTAGAGGGAGATACACCATGGGGTTAGAGAGAGATACAACATGGGGTTAGCGAGAGATACACCATGGGGTTAGAGGGAGATGCACTATGGGGTTAGGGGGAGATACACCATTGGGTTAGCGACAGATATACTATGGGGTTAGAGAGAGATAGACCATGGGGTTAGAAAGAGATACACCATGGGGTTAGAAAGAGATACAGCATGTGGTTCGAGAGAGATTCACCATGGGGTGAGAGAGAGATACACCATGTGGTTAGAGAGAGATACACCATGTGGTTAGAGAGAGATACACCATGGGGTTAGAGAGAGATACACCATGGGGTTAGGGGGAGATACACCATGGGGTTAGAGAGAGATACACCATGGGGTTAGAGAGAGATACAACATGGGGTTAGAGAGAGATACAACATGGGGTTAGAGAGAGAGATACACTATGGGGTTCGAGAGAGATACACCGTGGGGTTAGAGAGCGAGATACACCATGGGGTTAGAGTGAGATACACCATGGAGTTAGAGAGAGATACACAATGGGGTTAGAGAGCGATACAACGTGGGGTTAGACAGAGATACACCATGGGGTTAGAGAGAGAAAAACCATGGGGTTAGAGAGAGATACACCATGGGGTTAGAGAGAGATACACCATGGGGTTAGAGAGCGATACACCGTGGGGTTAGAGAGCGATACAACGTGGGGTTAGACAGAGATACATCACGGGGTTAGAGGGAGATGCACCATGGGGTTAGAGAGAGATACACCATGGGCCTTAGAGAGAGATACACCATGGGGTTAGTGGGAGATACATCATGGGGTTAGAGAGAGATACACCATGGGGTTAGAGAGAGATACACCATGGGGTTTGAGAGAGATACACCATGGTGTTAGAGCGAGATACAGCATGGGGTTAGAGAGAGATACATCATGGGGTTAGAGAGCAATAAACCGTTTGGTTCGAGAGAGACACACCGTGGGGTTCGAGAGAGAGATACACCATGGGGTTAGAGACAGATACGCCATGGGGTTAGTGGGAGATACACCATGGGGTTAGAGAGAGATACACCATGGGGTTTGAGAGAGATACACCATGGGGTTAGAGAGCGATAAACCGTGTGGTTCGAGAGAGATACACCATGGGGTTAGAGAGTGATACAACGTGGGTTTAGAGAGAGATACAACACGGGGTTAGAGGGAGATGCACCATGGGGTTCGGGGAAGATACACCATGAGGTTAGAGAGAGATACACCATGGGGTTTGAGAGAGATACACCATGGGGTGAGAAAGAGATACACCATCGGGTTAGAGAGAGATACACCATGGGGTTTGAGAGAGATACACCGTGGGGTTCGAGAGAGATACACCATGGGGTTAGAGAGAGATACATCGTGGGGTTAGAGAGATACACCGTGGGGTTAGAGAGAGATACAACATGGGGTTAGAGAGAGATACACCATGGGGTTAGAAAGAGATACAGCATGTGGTTCGAGAGAGATACACCATGGGGTTTGGGAGAGATACACCGTGGCGTTCGAGAGAGATACACCATGGGGTTAGAGAGAGATACACCATGGGGTTAGAAAGAGATACAGCATGTGGTTCGAGAGAGATACACCATGGGGTTAGAGAGAGATACACCATAGGGTTAGAAAGAGATACACGATGGGGTTTGAGAGAGATACACCATGGGGTTTGAGAGAGATACACCGTGGGGTTCGAGAGAGATACACCATGGAGTTAGAGAGAGATACAGCGTGGGGTTAGAGAGAGTTAAAACATGGGGTTAGAGAGAGATACACCATGGGGTTAGAGAGAGAGATACGCCATGGGGTTAGAGAGAGATACACCATGGGGTTAGAGAGAGATACACCATGGGGTGAGAGACAGAGATACGGCATGGGGTTAGAGAGAGATAAACCATGGTGTTAGAGAGAGATACACCATGGGGTAAGAGAGAGATACACCATGGGGTTAGAGAGCGATACACCGTGGGGTTCGAAAGAGACACACCGTGGGGTTAGAGAGAGAGATACAACATGGGGTTAGCGAGAGATACACCATGGGGTTAGAGGGAGATGCACTATGGGGTTAGGGGGAGATACACCATTGGGTTAGCGACAGATATACTATGGGGTTAGAGAGAGATAGACCATGGGGTTAGAAAGAGATACACCATGGGGTTAGAAAGAGATACAGCATGTGGTTCGAGAGAGATTCACCATGGGGTGAGAGAGAGATACACCATGGGGTTAGAGAGAGATACACCATGGGGTTAGAGAGAGATACACCATGGGGTTAGGGGGAGATACACCATGGGGTTAGAGAGAGATACACCATGGGGTTAGAGAGAGATACAACATGGGGTTAGAGAGAGATACAACATGGGGTTAGAGAGAGATACACCATGGGGTTAGAGAGAGATACACGTGGGGTTAGAGAGAGATACACTGTGGGGTTAGAGAGAGATACACCATGGGGTTAGAGAGAGATAGACCATGGTGTTAGAGAGAGATAGACCATGGTGTTAGCGACAGATACACTATGGGGTTAGAGAGAGATAGACCATGGTGTTAGAGAGAGATACAGCATGTGGTTCGAGAGAGATACACCATGGGTTTAGAGAGAGATACACCATGGGGTTAGAAAGAGATACACCATGGGGTAAGAGAGAGATACACCATGGGGTTAGAGAGAGAGATACACCATGGGGTTAGAGAGAGATACACCATGGGGTTAGAGAGAGATAAAACATGGGGTTAGAGAGAGATAAACCATGGGGTTAGAGAGAGATACAACATGCGGTTAGAGAGAGATACACCTTGGGGTTAGAGAGAGATACACCATGGGATTTGAGCGAGATACACCATGGTGTTAGAGAGAGATACACCATGGGGTTAGAGAGAGATATACCATGGGGTTGGGGGAGATACAGCATTGGGTTAGCGACAGATATACTTTGGGGTTCGAGAGAGATAGACCATGGGGTGAGAAAGAGATACACCATCGGGTTAGAGAGAGATACACCATGGGGTTTGAGAGAGATACACCATGGGGTTAAAGAGAGATACACCATGGGGTTAGAGAGAGATACACCATGGGGTTAGAGAGAGATACACCATGGGGTTTGAGAGAGATACAGCATGGGGTTAGGGGGAGATACACCATGGGGTTAGAGAGAGATACACCATGGGGTTAGAGAGAGATTCAACATGCGGTTAGAGAGAGATACACCATGGGGTTAGAGAGAGATACACCATGGGATTAGAGGGAGATGCACCATGGGGTTAGAGAGAGATTCAACATGGGGTTAGAGAGAAATACACCATGGGGTTAGTGGGAGATGCACCATGGGGTTTGCGGGAGATACAACATTGGGTTAGCGACAGATACACTATGGGGTTCGAGAGAGATACACCATGGGGTTAGAAAGAGATACAGCATGTGGTTCGAGAGAGTTACACCATGGGGTTAGAGAGCGATACACCATGGGGTTAGAGAGAGAGATAAACCATGGGTTTAGAGTGAGATACACAATGGGGTTAGAGAGAGATTCACTATGGGGTTAGAGAGAGATACACCATGGGGTTAGAGAGAGATACAACATGGGGTTAGAGGGAGATACACCATGGGGTTAGAGAGAGATACAACATGGGGTTAGCGAGAGATACACCATGGGGTTAGAGGGAGATGCACTATGGGGTTAGGGGGAGATACACCATTGGGTTAGCGACAGATATACTATGGGGTTAGAGAGAGATAGACCATGGGGTTAGAAAGAGATACACCATGGGGTTAGAAAGAGATACAGCATGTGGTTCGAGAGAGATTCACCATGGGGTGAGAGAGAGATACACCATGTGGTTAGAGAGAGATACACCATGGGGTTAGAGAGAGATACACCATGGGGTTAGGGGGAGATACACCATGGGGTTAGAGAGAGATACACCATGGGGTTAGAGAGAGATACAACATGGGGTTAGAGAGAGATACAACATGGGGTTAGAGAGAGATACAGCATGGGGTTAGAGAGAGATACACCGTGGGGTTAGAGAGAGATACACTGTGGGGTTAGAGAGAGATACACCATGGGGTTAGAGGGAGATACACCAAGGGTTTAGTGAGAGATAGACCATGGGGTTCGAGAGAGATACACCATGGGGTTAGAGAGAGAGATACACTATGGGGTTCGAGAGAGATACACCATGGGGTTAGAGAGCGAGATACACCATGGGGTTAGAGTGAGATACACCATGGGGTTAGAGAGAGATACACAATGGGGTTAGAGAGCGTTACACCGTGGGGTTAGAGAGCGATACAACGTGGGGTTAGACAGAGATACACCATGGGGTTAGAGAGAGATAAACCATGGGGTTAGAGAGAGATACACCATGGGGTTAGAGAGAGATACACCATGGGGTTAGAGAGCGATACACCGTGGGGTTAGAGAGCGATACAACGTGGGGTTAGACAGAGATACATCACGGGGTTAGAGGGAGATGCACCATGGGGTTAGAGAGAGATACACCATGGGCCTTAGAGAGAGATACACCATGGGGTTAGTGGGAGATACACCATGGGGTTAGAGAGAGATACACCATGGGGTTTGAGAGAGATACACCATGGTGTTAGAGCGAGATACACCATGGGGTTAGAGAGAGATACATCATGGGGTTAGAGAGCAATAAACCGTTTGGTTCGAGAGAGATACACCGTGGGGTTCGAGAGAGAGATACACCATGGGGTTAGAGACAGATACGCCATGGGGTTAGTGGGAGATACACCATGGGGTTAGAGAGAGATACACCATGGGGTTTGAGAGAGATACACCATGGGGTTAGAGAGCGATAAACCGTGTGGTTCGAGAGAGATACACCATGGGGTTAGAGAGTGATACAACGTGGGTTTAGAGAGAGATACAACACGGGGTTAGAGGGAGATGCACCATGGGGTTCGGGGGAGATACACCATGAGGTTAGAGAGAGATACACCATGGGGTTAGAGAGCGATACACCATGGGGTTAGAGAGAGATACACCATGGGGTGAGAAAGAGATACACCATCGGGTTAGAGAGAGATACACCATGGGGTTTGAGAGAGATACACCGTGGGGTTCGAGAGAGATACACCATGGGGTTAGAGAGAGATACACCATCGGGTTAGAGAGAGATACACCATGGGGTTTGAGAGAGATACACCGTGGGGTTCGAGAGAGATACACCATGGGGTTAGAGAGAGATACATCGTGGGGTTAGAGAGATACACCGTGGGGTTAGAGAGAGATACAACATGGGGTTAGAGAGAGATACACCATGGGGTTAGAAAGAGATACAGCATGTGGTTCGAGAGAGATACACCATGGGGTTTGGGAGAGATACACCGTGGCGTTCGAGAGAGATACACCATGGGGTTAGAGAGAGATACACCATGGGGTTAGAAAGAGATACAGCATGTGGTTCGAGAGAGATACACCTTGGGGTTAGAGAGAGATACACCATAGGGTTAGAAAGAGATACACGATGGGGTTTGAGAGAGATACACCATGGGGTTTGAGAGAGATACACCATGGGGTTAGAGAGAGATACACCATGGAGTTAGAGAGAGATACAGCGTGGGGTTAGAGAGATACACCGTGGGGTTAGAGAGAGTTAAAACATGGGGTTAGAGAGAGATACACCATGGGGTTAGAGAGAGAGATACGCCATGGGGTTAGAGAGAGATACACCATGGGGTTAGAGAGAGATACACCATGGGGTGAGAGAGAGAGATACGGCATGGGGTTAGAGAGAGATAAACCATGGTGTTAGAGAGAAATACACCATGGGGTTAGTGGGAGATGCACCATGAGGTTTGCGGGAGATACAACATTGGGTTAGCGACAGATACACTATGGGGTTCGAGAGAGATACACCATGGGGTTAGAGAGCGATACAACGTGGGGTTAGACAGAGATACATCACGGGGTTAGAGAGAGATACACCATGGGGTTAGAGTGAGATACACCATGGGGTTAGTGGGAGATACACCATGGGGTTAGAGAGAGATACACCATGGGGTTAGAGAGAGAGATACACCATGGGGTTAGAGAGAGATACACCATGGGGTTTGAGAGAGATACACCATGGTGTTAGAGCGAGATTCACCATGGGGTTAGAGAGAGATACACCATGGGGTTAGAGAGAGATACACCATGGGGTTAGAGAGCGATACACCGTGGGGTTAGAGAGCGATACAACGTGGGGTTAGACAGAGATACATCACGGGGTTAGAGAGAGATACACCATGGGGTTAGAGTGAGATACACCATGGGGTTAGTGGGAGATACACCATGGGGTTAGAGAGAGATACACCATGGGGTTAGAGAGAGAGATACACCATGGGGTTAGAGAGAGATACACCATGGGGTTTGAGAGAGATACACCATGGTGTTAGAGCGAGATTCACCATGGGGTTAGAGAGAGATACACCATGGGGTTAGAGAGAGAGATACACCATGAGGTTAGAGAGAGATACACCATGGGGTTAGAGAGAGATACACCATGGGGTTAGAGAGAGAGATACACCATGGGGTTAGCGAGAGATACACCATGGGGTTAGAGGGAGATGCACCATGGGGTTAGGGGGAGATACACCATTGGGTTAGCGCCAGATACACTATGGGGTTAGAGAGAGATAGACCATGGGGTTAGAGAGAGATACACCATGGGGTTAGAGAGAGATACACCATGTGGTTAGAGAGAGATACACCATGGGGTTAGAGAGAGATACACCATGGGGTTTGAGAGAGATACACCATGGGGTTAGGGGGAGATACACCATGGGGTTAGAGAGAGATACACCATGGGGTTAGAGAGAGAGATACACCATGGGGTTAGAGAGCGAGATACACAATGGGTTTAGAGAGAGATACACAATGGGGTTAGAGAGCGATACACCGTGGGGTTAGAGAGTGATACAACGTGGGTTTAGAGAGAGATACAACACGGGGTTAGAGGGAGATGCACCATGGGGTTAGGGGGAGATACACCATGGGGTTAGAGAGAGATACACCATGGGGTTAGGGGGAGATACACCATGGGGTTAGAGAGAGATACACCATGGGAATTGAGAGAGATAAAACATGGGGTTAGAGGGAGATACACCATGGGGTTAGAGAGAGAGATACACCATGGGGTTAGAGAGCGATACACCGTGGGGTTCGAGTCAGATACACCATAGGGTTAGAGGGAGATGCACCATGGGGTTAGGGGGAGATACACCATTGGGTTAGCGACAGATACACTATGGGGTTAGAGAGAGATAGACCATGGTGTTAGAGAGAGATAGACCATGGGGTTAGCGACAGATACACTATGGGGTTAGAGAGAGATAGACCATGGTGTTAGAGAGAGATACAGCATGTGGTTCGAGAGAGATACACCATGGGTTTAGAGAGAGATACACCATGGGGTTAGAAAGAGATACACCATGGGGTAAGAGAGAGATACACCATGGGGTTAGAGAGAGAGATACACCATGGGGTTAGAGAGAGAGATACACCATGGGGTTAGAAAGAGATACACCATGGGGTTAGAGAGAGATACACCATGGGGTTAGAGAGAGATAAAACATGGGGTTAGAGAGAGATAAACCATGGGGTTAGAGAGAGATACAACATGCGGTTAGAGAGAGATACACCTTGGGGTTAGAGAGAGATACACCATGGGATTTGAGAGAGATACACCATGGTGTTAGAGAGAGATACACCATGGGGTTAGAGAGAGATATACCATGGGGTTGGGGGAGATACAGCATTGGGTTAGCGACAGATATACTTTGGGGTTAGAGAGAGATAGACCATGGGGTGAGAAAGAGATACACCATCGGGTTAGAGAGAGATACACCATGGGGTTTGAGAGAGATACACCATGGGGTGAGAGAGAGATACACCATGGGGTTAGAGAGAGATACACCATGGGGTTAGAGAGAGATACACCATGGGGTTTGAGAGAGATACAGCATGGGGTTAGGGGGAGATACACCATGGGGTTAGAGAGAGATACACCATGGGGTTAGAGAGAGATTCAACATGCGGTTAGAGAGAGATACACCATGGGGTTAGAGAGAGATACATCATGGGATTAGAGGGAGATGCACCATGGGGTTAGAGAGAGATTCAACATGGGGTTAGAGAGAAATACACCATGGGGTTAGTGGGAGATGCACCATGGGGTTTGCGGGAGATACAACATTGGGTTAGCGACAGATACACTATGGGGTTCGAGAGAGATACACCATGGGGTTAGAGAGAGAGATGCACCATGGTGTTAGAGAGAGATACACGATGGGGCGAGAGAGAGATACACCATGGGGTTAGAAAGAGATACAGCATGTGGTTCGAGAGAGTTACACCATGGGGTTAGAGAGCGATACACCATGGGGTTAGAGAGAGAGATAACCCATGGGTTTAGAGTGAGATACACAATGGGGTTAGAGAGAGATTCACTATGGGGTTAGAGAGAGATACACCATGGGGTTAGAGAGAGATACAACATGGGGTTAGAGGGAGATACACCATGGGGTTAGAGAGAGATACAACATGGGGTTAGAGAGAGATAAACCATGGGGTTCGAGAGAGATACACCATGGGGTTCGAGAGAGATACACCATGGGGTGAGAGAGAGATACACCATGGGGTTAGAGGGAGATACACCATGGGGTTAGAGGGAGATTACCATGGGGTTAGAGAGAGATACACCATGGGGTTAGAGAGAGAGATACACGATGGGGTTAGAGAGAGATACACCATGGGGTTAGAGAGAGAGATACACCATGGGGTTAGAGAGCGAGATACACAATGGGGTTAGAGAGAGATTCACAATGGGGTTAGAGAGCGATACACCGTGGGGTTAGAGAGTGATACAACGTGGGTTTAGAGAGAGATACAACACGGGGTTAGAGGGAGATGCACCATGGGGTTCGGGGGAGATACACCATGAGGTTAGAGAGAGATACACCATGGGGTTAGGGGGAGATACACCATGGGGTTAGAAAGAGATACACCATGGGGTTTGAGAGAGATACACCATGGGGTTTGAGAGAGATACACCATGGGGTGAGAAAGAGATACACCATCGGGTTAGAGAGAGATACACCATGGGGTTTGAGAGAGATACACCGTGGGGTTTGAGAGAGATACACCATGGGGTTAGAGAGAGATACATCGTGGGGTTAGAGAGATACACCGTGGGGTTAGAGAGAGATACAACATGGGGTTAGAGAGAGATACACCATGGGGTTAGAAAGAGATACAGCATGTGGTTCGAGAGAGATACACCATGGGGTTTGGGAGAGATACACCGTGGCGTTCGAGAGAGATACACCATGGGGTTAGAGAGAGATACACCATGGGGTTAGAAAGAGATACAGTATGTGGTTCGAGAGAGATACACCATGGGGTTAGAGAGAGATACACCATAGGGTTAGAAAGAGATACACGATGGGGTTTGAGAGAGATACACCATGGGGTTTGAGAGAGATACACCGTGGGGTTTGAGAGAGATACACCATGGAGTTAGAGAGAGATACAGCGTGGGGTTAGAGAGATACACCGTGGGGTTAGAGAGAGTTAAAACATGGGGTTAGAGAGAGATACACCATGGGGTTAGAGAGAGAGATACGCCATGGGGTTAGAGAGAGATACACCATGCGGTTAGAGAGAGATACACCATGGGGTGAGAGAGAGAGATACGGCATGGGGTTAGAGAGAGATAAACCATGGTGTTAGAGAGAGATACACCATGGGGTAAGAGAGAGATACACCATGGGGTTAGAGAGCGATACACCGTGGGGTTCGAGAGAGACACACCGTGGGGTTAGAGAGAGAGATACAACATGGGGTTAGCGAGAGATACACCATGGGGTTAGAGGGAGATGCACTATGGGGTTAGGGGGAGATACACCATTGGGTTAGCGACAGATATACTATGGGGTTAGAGAGAGATAGACCATGGGGTTAGAAAGAGATACACCATGGGGTTAGAAAGAGATACAGCATGTGGTTCGAGAGAGATTCACCATGGGGTGAGAGAGAGATACACCATGGGGTTAGAGAGAGATACACCATGGGGTTAGAGAGAGATACACCATGGGGTTTGAGAGAGATACACCATGGGGTTAGGGGGAGATACACCATGGGGTTTGAGAGAGATACACCATGGTGTTAGAGCGAGATTCACCATGGGGTTAGAGAGAGATACACCATGGGGTTATAGAGAGAGATACACCATGAGGTTAGAGAGAGATACACCATGGGGTTAGAGAGAGATACACCATGGGGTTAGAGAGAGAGATACACCATGGGGTTAGCGAGAGATACACCATGGGGTTAGAGGGAGATGCACCATGGGGTTAGGGGGAGATACACCATTGGGTTAGCGCCAGATACACTATGGGGTTAGAGAGAGATAGACCATGGGGTTAGAGAGAGATACACCATGGGGTTAGAGAGAGATACACCATGTGGTTAGAGAGAGATACACCATGGGGTTAGAGAGAGATACACCATGGGGTTTGAGAGAGATACACCATGGGGTTAGGGGGAGATACACCATGGGGTTAGAGAGAGATACACCATGGGGTTAGAGAGAGAGATACACCATGGGGTTAGAGAGCGAGATACACAATGGGTTTAGAGAGAGATACACAATGGGGTTAGAGAGCGATACACCGTGGGGTTAGAGAGTGATACAACGTGGGTTTAGAGAGAGATACAACACGGGGTTAGAGGGAGATGCACCATGGGGTTCGGGGGAGATACACCATGAGGTTAGAGAGAGATACACCATGGGGTTAGGGGGAGATACACCATGGGGTTAGAGAGAGATACACCATGGGGTTAGGGGGAGATACACCATGGGGTTAGAGAGAGATACACCATGGGAATTGAGAGAGATAAAACATGGGGTTAGAGGGAGATACACCATGGGGTTAGAGAGAGAGATACACCATGGGGTTAGAGAGCGATACACCGTGGGGTTCGAGACAGATACACCATAGGGTTAGAGGGAGATGCACCATGGGGTTAGGGGGAGATACACCATTGGGTTAGCGACAGATACACTATGGGGTTAGAGAGAGATAGACCATGGTGTTAGAGAGAGATAGACCATGGGGTTAGCGACAGATACACTATGGGGTTAGAGAGAGATAGACCATGGTGTTAGAGAGAGATACAGCATGTGGTTCGAGAGAGATACACCATGGGTTTAGAGAGAGATACACCATGGGGTTAGAAAGAGATACACCATGGGGTAAGAGAGAGATACACCATGGGGTTAGAGAGAGAGATACACCATGGGGTTAGAGAGAGAGATACACCATGGGGTTAGAAAGAGATACACCATGGGGTTAGAGAGAGATACACCATGGGGTTAGAGAGAGATAAAACATGGGGTTAGAGAGAGATAAACCATGGGGTTAGAGAGAGATACAACATGCGGTTAGAGAGAGATACACCTTGGGGTTAGAGAGAGATACACCATGGGATTTGAGAGAGATACACCATGGTGTTAGAGAGAGATACACCATGGGGTTAGAGAGAGATATACCATGGGGTTGGGGGAGATACAGCATTGGGTTAGCGACAGATATACTTTGGGGTTAGAGAGAGATAGACCATGGGGTTAGAGAGAGATACACCATCGGGTTAGAGAGAGATACACCATGGGGTTTGAGAGAGATACACCATGGGGTTAAAGAGAGATACACCATGGGGTTAGAGAGAGATACACCATGGGGTTAGAGAGAGATACACCATGGGGTTTGAGAGACATACAGCATGGGGTTAGGGGGAGATACACCATGGGGTTAGAGAGAGATACACCATGGGGTTAGAGAGAGATTCAACATGCGGTTAGAGAGAGATACACCATGGGGTTAGAGAGAGATACATCATGGGATTAGAGGGAGATGCACCATGGGGTTAGAGAGAGATTCAACATGGGGTTAGAGAGAAATACACCATGGGGTTAGTGGGAGATGCACCATGGGGTTTGCGGGAGATACAACATTGGGTTAGCGACAGATACACTATGGGGTTCGAGAGAGATACACCATGGGGTTAGAGAGAGAGATGCACCATGGTGTTAGAGAGAGATACACGATGGGGCGAGAGAGAGATACACCATGGGGTTAGAAAGAGATACAGCATGTGGTTCGAGAGAGTTACACCATGGGGTTAGAGAGCGATACACCATGGGGTTAGAGAGAGAGATAACCCATGGGTTTAGAGTGAGATACACAATGGGGTTAGAGAGAGATTCACTATGGGGTTAGAGAGAGATACACCATGGGGTTAGAGGGAGATACACCATGGGGTTAGAGAGAGATACAACATGGGGTTAGAGAGAGATAAACCATGGGGTTCGAGAGAGATACACCATGGGGTTCGAGAGAGATACACCATGGGGTGAGAGAGAGATACACCATGGGGTTAGAGGGAGATACACCATGGGGTTAGAGGGAGATTACCATGGGGTTAGAGAGAGATACACCATGGGGTTAGAGAGAGAGATACACGATGGGGTTAGAGAGAGATACACCATGGGGTTAGAGAGAGAGATACACCATGGGGTTAGAGAGCGAGATACACAATGGGGTTAGAGAGAGATTCACAATGGGGTTAGAGAGCGATACACCGTGGGGTTAGAGAGTGATACAACGTGGGTTTAGAGAGAGATACAACACGGGGTTAGAGGGAGATGCACCATGGGGTTCGGGGGAGATACACCATGAGGTTAGAGAGAGATACACCATGGGGTTAGGGGGAGATACACCATGGGGTTAGAAAGAGATACACCATGGGGTTTGAGAGAGATACACCATGGGGTTTGAGAGAGATACACCATGGGGTGAGAAAGAGATACACCATCGGGTTAGAGAGAGATACACCATGGGGTTTGAGAGAGATACACCGTGGGGTTTGAGAGAGATACACCATGGGGTTAGAGAGAGATACATCGTGGGGTTAGAGAGATACACCGTGGGGTTAGAGAGAGATACAACATGGGGTTAGAGAGAGATACACCATGGGGTTAGAAAGAGATACAGCATGTGGTTCGAGAGAGATACACCATGGGGTTTGGGAGAGATACACCATGGCGTTCGAGAGAGATACACCATGGGGTTAGAGAGAGATACACCATGGGGTTAGAAAGAGATACAGTATGTGGTTCGAGAGAGATACACCATGGGGTTAGAGAGAGATACACCATAGGGTTAGAAAGAGATACACGATGGGGTTTGAGAGAGATACACCATGGGGTTTGAGAGAGATACACCGTGGGGTTCGAGAGAGATACACCATGGAGTTAGAGAGAGATACAGCGTGGGGTTAGAGAGATACACCGTGGGGTTAGAGAGAGTTAAAACATGGGGTTAGAGAGAGATACACCATGGGGTTAGAGAGAGAGATACGCCATGGGGTTAGAGAGAGATACACCATGGGGTTAGAGAGAGATACACCATGGGGTGAGAGAGAGAGATACGGCATGGGGTTAGAGAGAGATAAACCATGGTGTTAGAGAGAGATACACCATGGGGTAAGAGAGAGATACACCATGGGGTTAGAGAGCGATACACCGTGGGGTTCGAGAGAGACACACCGTGGGGTTAGAGAGAGAGATACAACATGGGGTTAGCGAGAGATACACCATGGGGTTAGAGGGAGATGCACTATGGGGTTAGGGGGAGATACACCATTGGGTTAGCGACAGATATACTATGGGGTTAGAGAGAGATAGACCATGGGGTTAGAAAGAGATACACCATGGGGTTAGAAAGAGATACAGCATGTGGTTCGAGAGAGATTCACCATGGGGTGAGAGAGAGATACACCATGGGGTTAGAGAGAGATACACCATGGGGTTAGAGAGAGATACACCATGGGGTTAGGGGGAGATACACCATGGGGTTAGAGAGAGATACACCATGGGGTTAGAGAGAGATACAACATGGGGTTAGAGAGAGATACACCATGGGGTTAGAGAGAGATACACCGTGGGGTTAGAGAGAGATACACTGTGGGGTTAGAGAGAGATACACCATGGGGTTAGAGGGAGATACACCAAGGGTTTAGAGAGAGATAGACCATGGGGTTCGAGAGAGATACACCATGGGGTTAGAGAGAGATACACCATGGGGCTAGAGAGAGATACACCATGGGGTTAGAGGGAGATACACCATGGGGTTAGAGGGAGATATACCATGGGGTTAGAGAGAGATACACCATGGGGTTAGAGAGAGAGATACACTATGGGGTTCGAGAGAGATACACCATGGGGTTAGAGAGCGAGATACACCATGGGGTTAGAGTGAGATACACCATGGGGTTAGAGAGAGATACACAATGGGGTTAGAGAGCGATACACCGTGGGGTTAGAGAGCGATACAACGTGGGGTTAGACAGAGATACACCATGGGGTTAGAGAGAGATAAACCATGGGGTTAGAGAGAGATACACCATGGGGTTAGAGAGAGATACACCATGAAGTTAGAGAGCGATACACCGTGGGGTTAGAGAGCGATACAACGTGGGGTTAGACAGAGATACATCACGGGGTTAGAGGGAGATGCACCATGGGGTTAGAGAGAGATACACCATGGGCCTTAGAGAGAGATACACCATGGGGTTAGTGGGAGATACACCATGGGGTTAGAGAGAGATACACCATGGGGTTAGAGAGAGATACACCATGGGGTTTGAGAGAGATACACCATGGTGTTAGAGCGAGATACACCATGGGGTTAGAGAGAGATACATCATGGGGTTAGAGAGCAATAAACCGTGTGGTTCGAGAGAGATACACCGTGGGGTTCGAGAGAGAGATACACCATGGGGTTAGAGCCAGATACGCCATGGGGTTAGTGGGAGATACGCCATGGGGTTTGTGGGAGATACACCATGGGGTTAGAGAGAGATACACCATGGGGTTTGAGAGAGATACACCATGGGGTTAGAGAGCGATAAACCGTGTGGTTCGAGAGAGATACACCATGGGGTTAGAGAGAGATACACCATGGTGTTAGAGAGAGATAAACCATGGGGTTAGAGAGAGCAACACCATGGGGTTAGAGAGAGATACACCATGGGGTTAGAGAGAGATACACCATTGGGTTAGCGACAGATATACTTTGGGGTTAGAGAGAGATAGACCATGGGGTTTGAGAGAGATACACCATGGGGTTAGGGGGAGATACACCATGGGGTTAGAGAGAGATACACCATGGGGTTAGAGAGAGATTCAACATGGGGTTAGAGAGAGATACACCATGGGGTTAGAGAGAGATACACCATGGGGTTTGAGAGAGATACACCATGGGGTTAGGGGGAGATACACCATGGGGTTAGAGAGAGATACACCATGGGGTTAGCGACAGATATGCTTTGGGGTTAGAGAGAGATAGACCATGGGGTTAGAGAGAGATACACCATGGGATTAGAGGGAGATGCACCATGGTGTTAAGAGCGAGATACACCATGGGGTTAGAGAGAGATACACCATGGGGTTAGAGAGAGAGATATGGCATGGGCTTAGAGAGAGATACACCATGGGGTTTGAGAGAGATAAACCATGGTTTTAGAGAGAGATGCACCATGGGGTAAGAGAGAGATACACCATGGGGTTAGAGAGCGATACACCGTGGGGTTAGGGTGAGATACACCTTGGGGTTATAGAGAGATACAGCATGTGGTTCGAGAGAGATACACCATGGGGTTAGAGAGAGAGATACACCATGGGGTTAGAGAGAGAGATACACCATGGGGTTAGAAAGAGATACAGCATGTGGTTCAAGAGAGATACACCATGGGGTTAGAGAGAGATACACCATGGGGTGAGAGAGAGATACAGCATGTGGTTCGAGAGAGATACACCATGGGGTTAGAGAGAGATACACCATGGGGTTAGAAAGAGATACACCATGGGGTTAGAGAGAGAGATACACCATGGGGTTAGAGAGAGATACACCATGGGGTTAGAGAGAGATACACCGTGGGGTTCAAGAGAGATACACCATGGGGTTAGAGAGAGATACATCGTGGGGTTAGAGAGATACACTGTGGGGTTAGAGAGAGATACAACATGGGGTTAGAGAGAGATACACCATGGGGTTAGAGAGATACACCGTGGGGTTAGAGAGAGATACACCATGAGGTTAGAGAGAGATACAGCGTGGGGTTAGAGAGATACACCGTGGGGTTAGAGAGAGATAAAACATGGGGTTAGAGAGAGATAAACCATGTGGTTAGAGAGAGATACACCATGGGTTAGAGAGAGAGATACGCCATGGGGATAGAGAGAGATACACCATGGGGTTTGAGAGAGATAAACCATGGTGTTAGAGAGAGATACACCATGGGGTAAGAGAGAGATACACCATGGGGTTAGAGAGCGATACACCGTGGGGTTCGAGAGAGATACACCATGGGGTTAGGGGGAGATACACCATTGGGTTAGCGACAGATATACTATGGGGTTAGAGAGAGATAGACCATGGGGTTAGAAAGAGATACACCATGGGGTTAGAAAGAGATACAGCATGTGGTTCGAGAGAGATTCACCATGGGGTTAGAGAGAGATACACCATGGGGTTAGAGAGAGATACACCATGGGGTTAGGGGGAGATACACCATGGGGTTAGAGAGAGATACACCATGGGGTTAGAGAGAGATACAACATGGGGTTAGAGAGAGATACACCATGGGGTTAGAGAGAGATATACCGTGGGGTTAGAGGGAGATACACCAAGGGGTTAGAGAGAGATACACCATGGGGTTCGAGGGAGATACAACATGGGGTTAGAGAGAGATACACCGTGGGGTTAGAGAGAGATACACCAAGGGGTTAGAGAGAGATAGACCATGGGGTTCGAGAGAAATACACCATGGGGTTAGAGAGAGATACACCATGGGGCTAGATAGAGATACACCATGGGGTTAGAGGGAGATACACCATGGGGTTAGAGAGAGATACACCATGGGGTTAGAGAGAGATACACCATGGGGATAGAGAGAGAGATACACTATGGGGTTCGAGAGAGATATACCATGGGGTTAGAGAGCGAGATACACCATGGGGTTAGAGAGAGATACGCAATGTGGTTAGAGAGCGATACAACGTGGGGTTAGACAGAGATACACCATGGGGTTAGAGAGAGATACACCATGGGGTTAGAGAGCGATACACCGTGGGGTTAGAGAGCGATACAACGTGGGGTTAGACAGAGATACATCACGGGGTTAGAGAGAGATACACCATGGGGTTAGAGAGAGATACACCATGGGGTTAGTGGGAGATACACCATGGGGTTAGAGAGAGATACACCATGGGGTTAGAGAGAGAGATACACCATGGGGTTAGACAGAGATACATCACGGGGTTAGAGAGAGATACACCATGGGGTTAGAGAGAGATACACCATGGGGTTAGTGGGAGATACACCATGGGGTTAGACAGAGATACACCATGGGGTTAGAGAGAGATACACCATGGGGTTTGAGAGAGATACACCATGGTGTTAGAGCGAGATACACCATGGGGTTAGAGAGAGATACACCATGGGGTTAGAGAGAGAGATACACCATGAGGTTAGAGAGAGATACACCATGGGGTTAGAGAGAGATACACCATGGGGTTAGAGAGAGAGATACACCATGGGGTTAGCGAGAGATACACCATGGGGTTAGAGGGAGATGCACCATGGGGTTAGGGGGAGATACACCATTGGGTTAGCGCCAGATACACTATGGGGTTAGAGAGAGATACACCATGGGGTTAGAGAGAGATACACCATGTGGTTAGAGAGAGATACACCATGGGTTTAGAGAGAGATACACCATGGGGTTTGAGAGAGATACACCATGGGGTTAGGGGGAGATACACCATGGGGTTAGAGAGAGATACACCATGGGGTTAGAGAGAGATACACCATGGGGTTTGAGAGAGATACACCATGGGGTTAGGGGGAGATACACCATGGGGTTAGAGAGAGATACACCATGGGGTTAGAGAGAGATACACCATGGGGTTAGAGAGAGATACACCATGGGGTTAGAGACGGAAATACACCATGGGGTTAGAACATAGAACACAGAACGGTACAGCACAGAACAGGCCGTTCGGCCCACGATGTTGTGCCGACCACTGATCCTCATGTGTGCACCCTCAAATTTCTGTGACCAGATGTATGTCCAGGAGTCTCGTAAATGTCCCCAATGACCTCGCGTCCACAACTGCTGCTGGCAACACATTCCATGCTCTCATAACTCTCTGTGTCAAGAACCCGCCTCTGACATCCCCTCTATACTTTCCTCCAACCAGCTTAAAACTATGGCCCCTCGTGTTAGCCATTTCTGCCCTGGGAAATAGTCTCTGGCTATCGACTCTATCTATGCCTCTCATTATCTTGTATACCTCAATTAGGTCCCCTATTCTCCTCCTTTTCTCCAATGAAAAAAGTCCGAGCTCAGTCAACCTCTCTTCAGTCCTGGCAGCATCCTGGTAAACCTCCTCTGAACCCTCTCCAAAGCATCCACATCTTTCCTATAATAGGGCGACCAGAACTGGACCCAGTATTCCAAGTGCGGTCTAACCAAAGTTTTATAGAACTGCAACAAGATCTCACGCCTCTTAAACTCCATCCCCCTGTTAATGAAAAGCCAAAACACCATATGCTTTCTTAACAACCCTGTCCACTTGGGTGGCCATTTTAAGGGATCTGTGTACCTGCATACCAAGATCCCTCTGTTCCTCCACACTGCCAAGAATCCTATCCTCGATCCTGTACTCAGCTTTCAAATTCGACCTTCCAAAATGCATCACCTCGCATTTATCCAGGTTGAACGCCATCTGCCACCTCTCAGCCCATCTCTGCATCCTGTCAATGTCCCCACTGCAGCCTACAACAGCCCTCTATACTGTCAACGACACCTCCAACCTTTGTGTCATCTGCAAACTTGCTGACCCATCCTTCAATCCCCTCATCCAGGTCATTAATAAAAATTACAAACAGTAGAGGTCCAAGGACAGAGCCCTGTGGAACACCACTCACCACAGACTTCCAGGCAGAATATTTTCCTTCTACTACCACTCACTGTCTTCTGTTGGCCAGCCAATTCTGTATCCAGACAGCTATGTTCCCCTGAATCCCATCCCTCCTGACCTTCTGAATGAGCCTACCATGGGGAACCTTATCAAATGCCTTGCTGAAGTCCATATACACCACATCCACCGCTCGACCCTCATCAACGTTTCTAGTCACATCCTCAAAGAACTCGATAAGGTTTGTGAGGCATGACCTGCCCCTCACAAAGCCGTGCTGACTGTATTTAATCAAGCCACGCTCTTCCAGATGGTCATAAATCCTATCCCTCAGAATCCTTTCTAACACCTTGCAGACGACAGACGTGAGACTGACTGGTCTGTAATTGCTGGGAATTTCCCTATTTCCTTTCTTGAAGAGAGGAATTACATTTGCCTCTCTCCAGTCCTCAGGTATGACTCCAGTGGAGAGCGAGGATGCAAAGATATTCGCGAGTGGCGAAACAATTGCATTTCTCGTTTCCCAAAGTAGCCGAGGACAAATCTGGTCCGGGCCTGACGACTTGTCAATCTTAATGTTTGACAAAATTTTAAGCACATCAGCTTCCTCTATCTCTATCCATTCCAGCATGCACACCTGCTCTTCAAAGGTTTCATTCACTACAAAGTTCGTTTCTTTCGTAAGGACAGAAGCAAAAAACTCATTTAGGGCTTCCCCTACCTCCTCAGACTCCACACACAAATTCCCGATGCTATCCCTGATCGACCCTACTCTTTCTTCGACCATTCTCTCATTCCTCACATAAGTGTAAAATGCCTTTGTGTTCTCCCTAATCCATTCTGCGAAGCCTTTCTCGTGCCCCCTCCTGGGTGTCCTCAGACCATTTTTGAGCTCCTTCCTCGCCTGCCTGTAATCCTCTGGAGCTGAGCTTGACCCTAACTTCCCCCACCTTATGTCAGCTACCTTCTTCCTTTTGACGAGAAGCTCCACCGCTCCCGTCATCCAAGGTTCCTTTATCTTACCCCTTCCTGCCTGTCTCAGAGGGTTAGAGAGAGATACACCGTGGAGTTAGAGAGAGAGACACCATGCGGATAGAGAGATATACACCATGGAGTTAGAGAGAGAGAGATGCCGTGTTTTTAGAGGTAAATACACCATGGACTTGGAAAGAGACACGCACATGATGTGGTTACAGAGAGATACACATTGGGGTTAGACACAGATACACCATTGGGTTGGAGAGAGATTGATTATGGGGTTAGAGAGTGACATGCCATGGGGTTAGAGAGAGATACACCATGGGGTTAGAGAGAGATACACCATGGGGTTGGAGAGAGATACACCATGGGGTTAGAGAGAGATGCACCATGGGGTTGGAGAGAGATACACCATGGGGTTGGAGAGAGATACACCATGGGTTATAGAGAGATACACCATGGGGTTAGAGAGAGATACACCGTGAGGTTAGAGAGAGATACACCATGGGGTTAGAGAGAGATACACCGAGAGGTTAGAGAGAGATACACCATGGGGTTAGAGAGAGATACACCGAGAGGTTAGAGAGAGATGCACCATGGGGTTAGAGAGAGATACACCATGGGGTTAGAGAGAGATACACCGTGAGGTTAGAGAGAGATACACCATGGGGTTAGAGAGAGATACACCATGGGGTTAGAGAGAGATACACCATGGAGTAAGAGAGAGATACAACATGGGGTTAGAGAGAGATACACCATGGGGTTAGAGAGAGATACACCGAGAGGTTAGAGAGAGATACACCATGGGGTTAGAGAGAGATACACCATGGGGTTAGAGAGAGAAATACATCATGGGGTTAGAGAGAGATATACCATGGGGTTAGAGAGAGATACACCATGGGGTTAGAGAGAGATACACCGTGGGGTTAGAGAGAGATAAACCATGGGGTTAGAGAGAGATACACCATGGGGTTAGAGAGAGATACACCATGGAGTTAGAGAGAGAGATACACCATGGGGTTAGAGAGAGATCCACCATGAGGTTAGAGAGAGATACACCATGGTGTTAGAGAGAGATACACCATGGGGTTAGAGAGAGATACACCATGGGGTTAGAGAGAGAAATACATCATGGGGTTAGAGAGAGATATACCATGGGGTTAGAGAGAGATACACCATGGGGTTAGAGAGAGATACACCGTGGGGTTAGAGAGAGATAAACCATGGGGTTAGAGAGAGATACACCATGGAGCTGGAGAGAGATACACCATGGGGTTAGAGAGAGATACACCGTGGGGTTAGAGAGAGATAAACCATGGGGTTAGAGAGAGATACACCATGGAGTTAGAGAGAGATACACCATAAGTTTAGAGAGATACACCATGGGGTTACAGAGAGACACAATGGGGTTAGAGAGAGACACAGTGGGGTTAGAGAGATACACAGTGGGGTTAGAGAGAGACACAGTGGGGTTAGAGAGATACACAATGGGGTTAGAGAGATACACAGTGGGGTTAAGATAGATAAACTGTGGGGTTAGAGAGAGACACAGTGGGGTTAGAGAGAGACACAGTGGGGTGAGAGAGATACACAGTGAGGTTAGAGAGAGATACAGTGGGGTTAGAGAGAGACACAGTGGGGTTAGAGAGAGACACAGTGGGGTTAGAGAGATACACAGTGGGGTTAGAGAGAGACACAGTGGGGTTAGAGAGAGACACAGTGGGGTTAGAGAGAGATACACCATGGGGTTAGAGAGAGATACACCATGGGGTTGGAGAGAGATACACCATGGGGTTAGAGAGAGATACACCATGGGGTTAGAGAGAGATACACCATGGGGTTGGAGAGAGATACACCATGGGTTATAGAGAGATACACCATGGGGTTAGAGAGAGATACACCATGGGGTTGGAGAGAGAGATACACCATGGGGTTAGAGAGAGATACACCGTGAGGTTAGAGAGAGATACACCATGGGGTTAGAGAGAGATACACCGAGAGGTTAGAGAGAGATACACCATGGGGTTAGAGACAGATACACCATGGGGTTAGAGAGTGATACACCGTGAGGTTAGAGAGAGATACACCATGGGGTTAGAGAGAGATACACCATGGGGTTAGAGAGAGATACACCATGGAGTTAGAGAGAAATACAACATGGGGTTAGAGAGAGATACACCATGGGGTTAGAGAGAGATACACCGAGAGGTTAGAGAGAGATACACCATGGGGTTAGAGAGAGATACACCATGGGGTTAGAGAGAGAAATACATCATGGGGTTAGAGAGAGATATACCATGGGGTTAGAGAGAGATACACCATGGGGTTAGAGAGAGATACACCGTGGGGTTAGAGAGAGAGATACACCATGGGGTTAGAGAGAGATACACCATGGGGTTAGAGAGAGATACACCGAGAGGTTAGAGAGAGATACACCATGGGGTTAGAGAGAGATACACCATGGGGTTAGAGAGAGATACACCATGAGGTTAGAGAGAGATACACCATGGGGTTAGAGAGAGAAATACATCATGGGGTTAGAGAGAGATATACCATGGGGTTAGAGAGAGATACACCATGGGGTTAGAGAGAGATACACCGTGGGGTTAGAGAGAGATAAACCATGGGGTTAGAGAGAGATACACCATGGAGTTAGAGAGAGATACACCATGGGGTTAGAGAGAGATACACCGTGGGGTTAGAGAGAGATAAACCATGGGGTTAGAGAGAGATACACCATGGAGTTAGAGAGAGATACACCATAAGTTTAGAGAGATACACCATGGGGTTACAGAGAGACACAATGGGGTTAGAGAGAGAAAGAGTGGGGTTAGAGAGATACACAGTGGGGTTAGAGAGAGACACAGTGGGGTTAGAGAGATACACAGTGGGGTTAGAGAGATACACAGTGGGGTTAGAGAGATACACAGTGGGGTTAAGATAGATAAACTGTGGGGTTAGAGAGAGACACAGTGGGGTTAGAGAGAGACACAGTGGGGTTAGAGAGATACACAGTGAGGTTAGAGAGAGATACAGTGGGGTTAGAGAGAGACACAGTGGGGTTAGAGAGAGACACAGTGGGGTTAGAGAGATACACAGTGGGGTTAGAGAGAGACACAGTGGGGTTAGAGAGAGCGACACAGTGGGGTTAGAGAGATACACAGTGGGGTTAGAGAGAGAGACAATGGGGTTAGAGAGAGACACAGTGGAGTTAGAGAGATACACAGTGGGGTTAAAGAGAGAGACAGTGGGGTTAGAGAGATACACAGTGGGGTTAGAGAGAGATACACCATGGGGTTAGAGAGAGATACACCATGGGGTTGGAGAGAGATACACCATGGGGTTAGAGAGAGATACACCATGGGGTTGGAGAGAGATACACCATGGGTTATAGAGAGATACACCATGGGGTTAGAGAGAGATACACCATGGGGTTGGAGAGAGAGATACACCATGGGGTTAGAGAGAGATACACCGTGAGGTTAGAGAGAGATACACCATGGGGTTAGAGAGAGATACACCGAGAGGTTAGAGAGAGATACACCATGGGGTTAGAGACAGATACACCATGGGGTTAGAGAGTGATACACCGTGAGGTTAGAGAGAGATACACCATGGGGTTAGAGAGAGATACACCATGGGGTTAGAGAGAGATACACCATGGAGTTAGAGAGAAATACAACATGGGGTTAGAGAGAGATACACCGAGAGGTTAGAGAGAGATACACCATGGGGTTAGAGAGAGATACACCATGGGGTTAGAGAGAGATACACCATGAGGTTAGAGAGAGATACACCATGGGGTTAGAGAGAGAAATACATCATGGGGTTAGAGAGAGATATACCATGGGGTTAGAGAGAGATACACCATGGGGTTAGAGAGAGATACACCGTGGGGTTAGAGAGAGATACACCATGGGGTTAGAGAGAGATACACCATGGGGTTGGAGAGAGAGATACACCATGGGGTTAGAGAGAGATACACCGTGAGGTTAGAGAGAGATACACCATGGGGTTAGAGAGAGATACACCGAGAGGTTAGAGAGAGATACACCATGGGGTTAGAGACAGATACACCATGGGGTTAGAGAGTGATACACCGTGAGGTTAGAGAGAGATACACCATGCGGTTAGAGAGAGATACACCATGGGGTTAGAGAGAGATACACCATGGAGTTAGAGAGAAATACAACATGGGGTTAGAGAGAGATACACCATGGGGTTAGAGAGAGATACACCGAGAGGTTAGAGAGAGATACACCATGGGGTTAGAGAGAGATACACCATGGGGTTAGAGAGAGAAATACATCATGGGGTTAGAGAGAGATATACCATGGGGTTAGAGAGAGATACACCATGGGGTTAGAGAGAGATACACCGTGGGGTTAGAGAGAGAGATACACCATGGGGTTAGAGAGAGATACACCATGGGGTTAGAGAGAGATACACCGAGAGGTTAGAGAGAGATACACCATGGGGTTAGAGAGAGATACACCATGGGGTTAGAGAGAGATACACCATGAGGTTAGAGAGAGATACACCATGGGGTTAGAGAGAGAAATACATCATGGGGTTAGAGAGAGATATACCATGGGGTTAGAGAGAGATACACCATGGGGTTAGAGAGAGATACACCATGGGGTTAGAGAGAGATACACCGTGGGGTTAGAGAGAGATAAACCATGGGGTTTGAGAGAGATACACCATGGGGTTAGAGAGAGATACACCGTGGGGTTAGAGAGAGATAAACCATGGGGTTAGAGAGAGATACACCATGGAGTTAGAGAGAGATACACCATAAGTTTAGAGAGATACACCATGGGGTTACAGAGAGACACAATGGGGTTAGAGAGAGAAAGAGTGGGGTTAGAGAGATACACAGTGGGGTTAGAGAGAGACACAGTGGGGTTAGAGAGATACACAGTGGGGTTAGAGAGATACACAGTGGGGTTAGAGAGATACACAGTGGGGTTAAGATAGATAAACTGTGGGGTTAGAGAGAGACACAGTGGGGTTAGAGAGAGACACAGTGGGGTTAGAGAGATACACAGTGAGGTTAGAGAGAGATACAGTGGGGTTAGAGAGAGACACAGTGGGGTTAGAGAGAGACACAGTGGGGTTAGAGAGATACACAGTGGGGTTAGAGAGAGACACAGTGGGGTTAGAGAGAGACACAGTGGGGTTAGAGAGATACACAGTGGGGTTAGAGAGATAGACAATGGGGTTAGAGAGAGACACAGTGGAGTTAGAGAGATACACAGTGGGGTTAAAGAGAGAGACAGTGGGGTTAGAGAGAGATACACCATGGGGTTAGAGAGATACACAGTGGGGTTAGAGAGATACACAGTGGGGTTAGAGAGAGACACAGTGGAGTTAGAGAGAGACACACAGTGGGGTTAGAGAGAGAGAGAGAGACAGTGGGGTTAGAGAGATACACAGTGGGGTTAGAGAGAGAGAGACAGTGGGGTTAGAGAGATACACAGTGGGGTTAGAGAGAGACACAGTGGGGTTAGAGAGATACACAGTGGGGTTAGAGAGATATACTGTGGGGTTAGAGTGAGACACAGTGGGGTTAGAGAGATACACTGTGGGTTTTGAGAGAGACACAGTGGGGTTAGAGAGAGAGACACAGTGGGGTTAGAGAGAGACACAGTGGGGTTAGAGAGAGACACAGTGGGTTTAGAGAGAGACACAGTGGGTTTAGAGAGAGACACAGTGGGGTTACAGAGAGATAGTCCGTGGGGTTTGAGGGAGTTACATCATGGTGTTAGAGAGAGATACACCATGGGGTTAAAGAGAGATACACCATGGGGTTAGAGAGAGATACACCATGGGGTGATAGATAGATACACCATGGGGTTAGAGAGAGATACACCATGGGGTTAGAGAGAGATACACCATGGGGTTAGAGAGAGAGATACACCATGGGGTTAGAGAGAGATACACCATGGGGTTAGAGAGCGATACGCCATGGGGTTAGAGAGAGATACACCATGGGGTTAGAGAGAGAGATACACCATGGGGTTAGAGAGAGATACACCGTGGGGTTAGAGAGAGATACACCGTGGGGTTAGAGAGAGATACGCCATGGGGTTAGAGAGAGATACACCATGGGGTTAGAGAGAGAGATACACCATGGGGTTAGAGAGAGATACACCATGGGGTCAGAGAGAGATACACCAAGGTGTTAGAGATAGATACACCATGGGGTTAGAGAGAGATACGCCATGGGGTTAGAGAAAGATACACCATGGGGATTGAGAGAGATACACCATGGGGTTAGAGAGAGATACACCATGGGGTTAGAGAGAGATAAATGAGGGGTTTAGAGAGAGATACACCATGGGGTTAGAGAGAGATGCACCATGGGGTTAGAGAGAGATACACCGTGAGGTTCGAGAGAGATACACCATGGGGTTAGAGAGAGATACACCATGAGGTTAGAGAGCGATACACCATGGGGTTAGTGAGAGAGAGAAACACCATGGGGTTAGAGAGAGATACACCATGGGGTTGGAGAGAGATACACCATGCGGTTAGAGAGAGTGATACACCATGGGGTTAGAGAGAGACACAGTGGGGTTAGAGAGATACACAGCGGGGTTAGAGAGATACACAGTGGGGTTAGAGAGATACACAGTGTGGTTAAGATAGATAAACTGTGGGGTTAGAGAGAGACACAGTGGGGTTAGAGAGAGACACAGTGGGGTTAGAGAGATACACAGTGAGGTTAGAGAGAGATACAGTGGGGTTAGAGAGAGACACAGTGGGGTTAGAGAGAGACACAGTGGGGTTAGAGAGATACACAGTGGGGTTAGAGAGAGACACAGTGGGGTTAGAGAGAGACACAGTGGGGTTAGAGAGATACACAGTGGGTTGAGAGAGACAGACAATGGGGTTAGAGAGAGACACAGTGGAGTTAGAGAGATACACAGTGGGGATAAAGAGAGAGACAGTGGGGTTAGAGAGAGATACACCATGGGGTTAGAGAGATACACAGTGGGGTTAGAGAGATACACAGTGGGGTTAGAGAGATACACAGTGGAGTTAGAGAGAGAGACACAGTGGGGTTAGAGAGAGAGAGAGAGACAGTGGGGTTAGAGAGAGATACACCATGGGGTTAGAGAGAGACACAGTGGGGTTAAAGAGAGAGACAGTGGGTTTAGAGAGAGATACACCATGGGGTTAGAGAGATACACAGTGGGGTTAGAGAGATACACTGTGGGGTTAGAGAGATACACAGTGGGGTTCGAGAGATACACAGTGGGGTAGAGAGAGAGAGGCAGTGGGGTTAGAGAGATACACAGTGGGGTTAGAGAGAGAGAGACAGTGGGGTTAGAGAGATACACAGTGGGGTTAGAGAGAGACACAGCGGGGTTAGAGAGAGACACAGTGGGGTTAGAGAGATACACTGGGGGGTTAGAGAGAGACACAGTGGGGTTAGAGTGAGACACAGTGGGGTTAGAGAGATACACAGTGGGGTTAGAGAGATATACTGTGGGGTTAGAGTGAGACACAGTGGGGTTAGAGAGATACACTGTGGGTTTTGAAAGAGACATAGTGGGGTTAGAGAGAGAGACACAGTAGGGTTAGAGAGAGACACAGTGGGGTTAGAGAGAGACACAGTGGGGTTAGAGAGAGAGACACAGTGGGGTTACAGAGAGATAGACCGTGGGGTTAGAGGGAGTTACATCATGGTGTTAGAGAGAGAGATATAAATGATGGGGTTAGTGAGAGATACATGAGGGGTTGAGAGAGAGAGATACACCATGGGGTTAAAGAGAGATACACTATGGGGTTAGAGAGAGATACACCATGGGGTTAGACAGAGAGATACACCATGGGGTTAGAGAGAGAGATACACCATGGGGTTAGAGAGAGATACACCATGGGGTTAGAGAGCGATACGCCATGGGGTTAGAGAGAGATACACCATGGGGTTAGAGAGAGAGATACACCATGGGGTTAGAGAGAGATACACCGTGGGGTTAGAGAGAGATACACCATGGGGCTAGAGAGAGATACACCATGGGGTTAGAGAGAGATACACCAAGGTGTTAGAGATAGATACACCATGGGGATTGAGAGAGATACACCATGGGGTTAGAGAGAGATAAATGAGGGGTTTAGAGAGAGATACACCATGGGGTTAGAGAGAGATACACCGTGAGGTTAGAGAGTGATACACCATGGGGTTAGTGAGAGAGAGAAACACCATGGGGTTAGAGAGAGATACACCATGGGGTTAGAGAGAGATACACAATGAGGTTGGAGAGAGATACACAATGGGGTTGGAGAGAGATACACCATGGGGCTAGAGAGAGAGATACACCATGGGGTTAGAGAGAGATACACCATGGGGTTAGAGAGAGATACACCATGGGGTTAGAGACAGATACACCATGGGGTTAGAGCAAGATACACCATGGGGTTAGAGAGAGATACACCGTGGGGTTAGAGAGAGATACACCATGGGGTTAGAGCAAGATACACCATGGGGTTACAGAGAGATACACCATGGGGTTAGAGAGAGATACACCATGGAGTTAGAGAGAGATACACCATAAGTTTAGAGAGATACACACAGTGGGGTTACAGAGAGACACAGTGGGGTTAGAGAGAGACACAGTGGGGTTGTAGAGATACACAGTGGGGTTAGAGAGAGACACAGTGGGGTTAGAGAGAGACACAGTGGGGTTAGAGAGATACACAGCGGGGTTAGAGAGAGACACAGTGGGGTTAGAGAGATACACAGTGGGGTTAGAGAGAGACACAGTGGGGTTAGAGGGAGACACAGTGGGGTTAGAGAGATACACAGTGGGGTTAGAGAGATACACAGTGGGGTTAGAGAGATACACAGTGGGGTTAGAGAGATATACTGTGGGGTTAGAGAGAGATACACCGTGGGGTTCGAGAGAGAGACAGTGGGGTTAGAGAGAGATACACCATAGAGTTAGAGAGAGAGATACACCATGGAGTTAAAGAGAGATACACCATGGGGTGAGAGAGAGATACGCCATGGGGTTAGAGAGAGATACACCGTGGGATTAGAGAGAGATACACCATGGGGTTAGAGAGAGAGATATACCATGGGGTTAGAGAGAGATACACCATGGGGTTAGAGAGAGATACACCATGGGGTTAGAGAGAGATACACCATGGGGTTAGAGAGAGATTAATCAAGAGTTTAGAGTGAGAGAGATACACCATGGGGTTAGTGCGAGATACACCATGGGGTTAGAGAGAGATACACCATGGGGTTAGAGAGAGATACACCATGGGGTTAGAGAGAGAGATACACCATGGGGTTAGAGAGAGATACACTATGGGGTTAGAGAGAGATACACCATGGAGTTAGAGAGAGATACACCATAAGTTTAGAGAGATACACCATGGGGTTAGAGAGAGATACACCATGGAGTTAGAGAGAGATACACCATAAGTTTAGAGAGATACACACAGTGGGGTTAGAGAGAGAGACACTGTGGGGTTAGAGAGAGACACAGTGGGGTTGGAGAGATACACAGTGGGGTTAGAGAGAGACACAGTGGGGTTAGAGAGAGACACAGTGGGGTTAGAGAGATACACAGTGGGGTTAGAGAGAGACACAGTGGGGTTAGAGAGATACACAGTGGGGTTAGAGAGAGACACAGTGGGGTTAGAGAGATACACAGTGGGGTTAGAGAGATACACAGTGGGGTTAGAGAGAGATACAGTGTGGTTAGAGAGATACACAGTGGGGTTAGAGAGATACACAGTGGGGTTAGAGAGATACACAGTGGGGTTAGAGAGATACACAGTGGGGTTAGAGAGAGATACAGTGTGGTTAGAGAGATACACAGTGGGGTTAGAGAGATACACAGTGGGGTTAGAGAGATACACAGTGGGGTTAGAGAGAGACACAGTGGAGTAGAGACAGAGACACAGTGGAGTTAGAGAGAGAGACAGTGGGTTAGAGAGAGATACACCATGGGGTTAGAGATATACACAGTGGGGTTAGAGAGATACACAGTGGGGTTAGAGAGATATACTGTGGGGTTAGAGAGAGATACACCGTGGGGTTCGAGAGAGAGACAGTGGGGTTAGAGAGAGATACACCATGGGGTTAGAGAGAGATACAGTGGTGTTAGAGAGAGAGAGAGACAGTGGGGTTAGAGAGAGATACACCATGGGGTTAGAGAGATACACAGTGGGGTTAGAGAGAGACACAGTGGGGTTAGAGAGAGACACAGTGGGGTTAGAGAGAGATACGCCATGGGGTTAGAGAAAGATACACCATGGGGATTGAGAGAGATACACCATGGGGTTAGAGAGAGATACACCATGGGGTTAGAGAGAGATAAATGAGGGGTTTAGAGAGAGATACACCATGGGGTTAGAGAGAGATACACCGTGAGTTTAGAGAGAGATACACCATGGGGTTAGAGAGAGATACACCATGAGGTTAGAGAGCGATACACCATGGGGTTAGTGAGAGAGAGAAACACCATGGGGTTAGAGAGAGATACACCATGGGGTTAGAGAGAGATACACAATGAGGTTGGAGAGAGATACACCATGGGGTTGGAGAGAGATACACCAAGGGGTTAGAGACAGATACACCATGGGGTTAGAGCAAGATACACCATGGGGTTAGAGAGAGATACACCGTGGGGTTAGAGAGAGATACACCATGGGGTTAGAGAGAGATACACCATGGAGTTAGAGAGAGATACACCATAAGTTTAGAGAGATACACACAGTGGGGTTAGAGAGAGACACAGTGGGGTTAGAGAGAGACACAGTGGGGTTAGAGAGATACACAGTGGGGTTAGAGAGAGACACAGTGGGGTTAGAGAGAGACACAGTGGGGTTAGAGAGATACACAGTGGGGTTAGAGAGATACACAGTGGGGTTAGAGAGAGATACAGTGGGGTTAGAGAGAGACACAGTGGGGTTAGAGAGATACACAGTGGGGTTAGAGAGATACACAGTGGGGTTAGAGAGAGACACAGTGGGGTTAGAGAGAGACACAGTGGGGTTAGAGAGATACACCATGGGGTTAGAGAGATACACAGTGGGGTTAGAGAGATACACAGTGGGGTTAGAGAGATACACAGTGGGGTTAGAGAGATACACAGTGGGGTTAGAGAGAGATACATTGTGGTTAGAGAGATACACAGTGGGGTTAGAGAGATACACAGTGGGGTTAGAGAGAGACACAGTGGAGTAGAGAGAGAGACACAGTGGAGTTAGAGAGAGAGACAGTGGGTTAGAGAGAGATACACCATGGGGTTAGAGATATACACAGTGGGGTTAAGAAATACACAGTGGGGTTAGAGAGAGAGACAGTGGGGTTAGAGAGAGATACACCGTGGGGTTCGAGAGAGAGACAGTGGGGTTAGAGAGAGATACACCATGGGGTTAGAGAGAGATACACTATGGAGTTAGAGAGAGATACACCATAAGTTTAGAGAGATACACCATGGGGTTAGAGAGAGATACACCATGGAGTTAGAGAGAGATACACCATGGGGTGAGAGAGAGATACGCCATGGGGTTAGAGAGAGATACACCGTGGGGTTAGAGAGAGATACACCATGGGGTTAGAGAGAGAGATACACCATCGGGTTAGAGAGAGATACACCGCGGGGTTAGAGAGAGATACACCGCGGGGTTAGAGAGAGATACACCATGGGGTTAGAGAGAGATACACCATGGGGTTAGAGAGAGATATACCATGGGGTTAGGGAGAGAGATACACCATGGGGTTAGAGAGAGATACACCATGGGGTTAGAGAGAGATACACCATAGAGTTAGAGAGAGAGATACACCATGGAGTTAAAGAGAGATACACCATGGGGTGAGAGAGAGTTACGCCATGGGGTTAGAGAGAGAGATACACCGCGGGGTTAGAGAGAGATACACCATGGGGTTAGAGAGAGATACACCATGGGGTTAGAGAGAGATACACCATGGGGTTAGGGAGAGAGATACACCATGGGGTTAGAGAGAGATACACCATGGGGTTAGAGAGAGAGATACACCATGGGGTTAGAGAGAGATACACCATCGGGTTAGAGAGAGAGATACACCATCGGGTTAGAGAGAGATACACCGCGGGGTTAGAGAGAGATACACCGCGGGGTTAGAGAGAGATACACCATGGGGTCAGGGTGAGATACACCACGGCATTAGAGATACACCATGGGGTTAGAGAAAGAGAGATACACCATGGGGTTGGAGAGAGATACACCATGGGGTGAGAGAGAGAGAGATACACCACGAGGTTGAAGAGAGATACACCATGGGGTTGGAGAGAGATACACCATGGGGTTAGAGAGAGATACACCATGGGGTTAGAGAGAGATACACCATGGGGTTAGAGAGAGATACACCATAGAGTTAGAGAGAGAGATACACCATGGAGTTAAAGAGAGATACACCATGGGGTGAGAGAGAGATACGCCATGGGGTCAGGGTGAGATACACCACGGCATTAGAGATACACCATGGGGTTAGAGAGAGATACACCATGGGGTTAGGGAGAGAGATACACCATGGGGTTAGAGAGAGATACACCATGGGGTTAGAGAGAGAGATACACCATGGGGTTAGAGAGAGATACACCATGGGGTTAGAGAGAGAGATACACCATGGGGTTAGAGAGAGATACACCGCGGGGTTAGAGAGAGATACACCATGGGGTTAGAGAGAGATACACCATGGGGTTAGAGAGAGAGATACACCATGGGGTTAGAGAGAGATACACCGCGGGGTTAGAGAGAGATACACCATGGGGTGAGAGAGAGAGAGATACACCACGAGGTTGAAGAGAGATACACCATGGGGTTGGAGAGAGATACACCATGGGGTTAGAGAGAGATACACCATGGGGTTAGAGAGAGATACACCATGGGGTTAGAGAGAGAGATACACCATGGGGTTAGAGAGAGATACACCGCGGGGTTAGAGAGAGATACACCATGGGGTTAGAGAGAGATTCACCATGGGGTGAGAGAGAGAGAGATACACCATGGGGTTGGAGAGAGATACACCATGGGGTGAGAGAGAGAGAGATACACCACGAGGTTGAAGAGAGATACACCATGGGGTTGGAGAGAGATACACCATGGTGTTAGAGAGAGATACACCATGAGGTTGGAGAGAGATACACCATGAGGTTGGAGAGAGATACACCATGGGGTTAGAGAGAGAGATACACCATGGGGTTAGAGAGAGAGATACACCATGGGGTTAGAGAGAGATACACCATGGGGTTAGAGAGAGATACTTATGGGGTCAGGGTGAGATACACCACGGCATTAGAGATACACCATGGGGTTAGAGAAAGAGAGATACACCATTGGGGTTAGAGAGGGTTACACCATGTGGTTAGAGAGAGATTAACCATGGATTCAGAGTGAGATATACCATGGGGTGAGAGAGGGGTTGCCCATGGGTTTAGACAGAGATATACCGTGGCGTGAGAGAGCGAGTTAATCAATGGGGTTAGAGAGAGATACACCATGGGGATAGAGAGAGATACACCATGGGGTTAGAGAGAGATACACCATGGCGATAGAGAGAGATACACCATGGGGTTAGAGAGAGATACACCATGGTGTTAGAGAGAGATACACCATGGGGTTAGAGAGAGATACACCATAGAGTTAGAGAGAGAGATACACCATGGAGTTAAAGAGAGATACACCATGGGGTGAGAGAGAGATATGCCATGGGGTTAGAGAGAGATACACCGTGGGATTAGAGAGAGATACACCATGGGGTTAGAGAGAGAGATATACCATGGGGTTAGAGAGAGATACACCATGGGGTTAGAGAGAGATACACCATGGGGTTAGAGAGAGATACACCATGGGGTTAGAGAGAGATTAATCAAGAGTTTAGAGTGAGAGAGATACACCATGGGGTTAGTGCGAGATACACCATGGGGTTAGAGAGAGATACACCATGGGGTTAGAGAGAGATACACCATGGGGTTAGAGAGAGAGATACACCATGGGGTTAGAGAGAGATACACTATGGGGTTAGAGAGAGATACACTATGGGATTAGAGGGAGAGGTACACCATGGGGTTAGAGAGAGATACACCGTGGGGTTAGAGAGAGAGATACACCATGGGGTTAGAGAGAGATACACCATTGGGTGAGGAAGGGAAACGCCATAGGGTTAGAGAGATATACTTTTGGGGTTAGGGTGAGATACACCACGGCATTAGAGATACACCATGGGGTTAGAGAAAGAGAGATACACCATTGGGGTTAGAGAGGGTTACACCATGTGGTTAGAGAGAGATTAACCATGGATTCAGAGTGAGAGAGATATACCATGGGGTGAGAGAGGGGTACACCATGGGTTTAGACAGAGATATACCGTGGGGTGAGAGAGCGAGTTAATCAATGGGGTTAGAGAGAGATACACCATGGGGTTAGAGAGAGATACACCATGGCGATAGAGAGAGATACACCATGGGGTTAGAGAGAGATACACCATGGGGTCAGAGAGAGATACACCATGGGGTTCGACAGAGAGAGATACACCATGGGGTTAGAGAGAGATACAGCATGGGGTTAGAGAGAGAGATACGCCATGGGGTTAGAGAGAGATACAGCATGGGGTTAGAGAGAGAGATACGCCATGGGGTTGGAGAGAGATACAGCATGTGGTTCGAGAGAGATACACCATGGGGTTAGAGAGAGATACACCATGGGGTTAGAGAGAGAGATACGCCATGGGGTTAGAGAGAGATACACCATGGGGTTAGGGAGAGAGATACACCATGGGGTTAGAGAGAGATACACCGTGGGGTTAGAGAGAGATACACCATGGGGTGAGAGAGAGATACACCATGGGGTTAGAGAGAGATACACCATGGGGTTAGAGAGAGATACAACATGGGGTTCGAGAGAGATACACCATGGGGTTAGAGAGAGATACACCATGGGGATAGAGAGAGAGATACACCATGGGGTTAGAGAGAGATACACCGTGGGGTTAGAGAGAGATACACCATGGGGTTAGAGAGAGATACACCATGGGGTTAGAGAGAGAGATACACCATGGGGTTAGAGAGAGATACACCGCGGGGTTAGAGAGAGATACACCAAGGGGTTAGAGAGAGATACACCATGGGGTTTGAGAGAGATACACCATGGGGTTAGTGCGAGATACACCATGGGGTTAGAGAGAGATACACCATGGGGTTAGAGAGAGATACACCATGGGGTTAGAGAGAGAGATACGCCATGGGGTTAGAGAGAGATACAGCATGGGGTTAGAGAGAGAGATACGCCATGGGGTTGGAGAGAGATACAGCATGTGGTTCGAGAGAGATACACCATGGGGTTAGAGAGAGATACACCATGGGGTTAGAGAGAGAGATACGCCATGGGGTTAGAGAGAGATACACCATGGGGTTAGAGAGAGAGATACACCATGGGGTTAGAGAGAGATACGCCATGGGGTTAGAGAGAGAGATACGCCATGGGGTTAGAGAGAGATACACCATGGGGTTAGAGAGAGATACACCATGGGGTTAGAGAGAGAGATACGCCATGGGGTTAGGGAGAGATACAGCATGTGGTTCGAGAGAGATACACCATGGGGTTAGAGAGAGAGATACGCCATGGGGTTAGAGAGAGATACAGCATGTGGTTCGAGAGAGATACACCATGGGGTTAGAGAGAGATACACCATGGGGTTAGAGAGAGAGATACACCATGGGGTTAGAGAGAGATACACCATGGGGTTAGAAAGAGATACAGCATGGGGTTAGATAGAGATACACCATGGGGTTAGAGAGAGATACACCATGGGGTTAGAGAGAGATACACCATGGGGATAGAGAGAGATACACCATGGGGTTAGAGAGAGATACATCATGGGGTTAGAGAGAGATACACCATGGGGTTAGAGAGAGATACACCGCGGGGTTAGAGAGAGATACACCATGGAGTTAAAGAGAGGTACACCATGGGGTGAGAGAGAGATACGCCATGGGGTTAGAGAGAGATACACCGTGGGGTTGGAGAGAGATACACCATGGGGTTAGAGAGAGAGATACACCATGGGGTTAGAGAGAGAGATACACCATGGGGTTAGAGAGAGATACACCGCGGGGTTAGAGAGAGATACACCAAGGGGTTAGAGAGAGATACACCATGGGGTTTGAGAGAGATACACCATGGGGTTAGTGCGAGATACACCATGGGGTTAGAGAGAGATACACCATGGGGTTAGAGAGAGATACACCATGGGGTTAGAGAGAGAGATACGCCATGGGGTTAGAGAGAGATACAGCATGGGGTTAGAGAGAGAGATACGCCATGGGGTTGGAGAGAGATACAGCATGTGGTTCGAGAGAGATACACCATGGGGTTAGAGAGAGATACACCATGGGGTTAGAGAGAGAGATACGCCATGGGGTTAGAGAGAGATACACCATGGGGTTAGAGAGAGAGATACACCATGGGGTTAGAGAGAGATACGCCATGGGGTTAGAGAGAGAGATACGCCATGGGGTTAGAGAGAGATACACCATGGGGTTAGAGAGAGATACACCATGGGGTTAGAGAGAGAGATACGCCATGGGGTTAGGGAGAGATACAGCATGTGGTTCGAGAGAGATACACCATGGGGTTAGAGAGAGAGATACGCCATGGGGTTAGAGAGAGATACAGCATGTGGTTCGAGAGAGATACACCATGGGGTTAGAGAGAGATACACCATGGGGTTAGAGAGAGAGATACACCATGGGGTTAGAGAGAGATACACCATGGGGTTAGAGAGAGAGATACACCATGGGGTTGGAGAGAGAGATACAGCGTGGGGTTAGAGAGAGATACATCATGGGGTTAGAGAGATAGATACACCATGGGGTTAGAGACAAATTCACCGTGGTGTTCGAGAGAGATACACCATGGAGATAGAGGGAGATACACCATGGAGTTAGAGGGAGATACACCATGGGGTTAGAGACAGATTCACCGTGGTGTTCGAGAGAGATACACCGTGGCGTACATTGCAATCTCTCTCTCCACCAATCTGTGGTGGGTACATTATGATCTCTCTCTCCATCTCTCTGTGGTTGGTTCATTCCGATCTCTCTCTCTCCCTCTCTCTGCAGTGGGTTCATTGCAATGTCTCGCTCCCTCTCTCTGCAAAGGGATCATTGCAATCTCTCTCTCTCTCCCTCTCTCTCTCTCAGCGATGGGTTCATTGCGATCTCTCTCTCCCTCTCTCTGCAGTCGGTTCATTGTGATCGCTCTCTCCCTCTCTCTGCAGTGGGTTCATTGCGATCTCTCTCTCTCTCTCTCTGCGGTGGGTTCATTGCGATCTCTCTCTCCCTCTCTCTGCGGTGGGTTCATTGCGATCTCTCTCTCCCTCTCTGCGGTGGGTTCATTGTGATCTCTCTCTCCCTCTCTCTGCAGTCGGTTCATTGCGATCGCTCTCTCCCTCTCTCTGCGGTGGGTTCACTGCGATCTCTCTCTCTCTCTCTCTCTGCAGTGGGTTCATTGCGATCTCTCTCTCCCTCTCTCTGCGGTGGGTTCACTGCGATCTCTCTCTCTCTCTCTCTCTGCAGTGGGTTCACTGCGATCTCTCTCTCTCTCTCTCTCTGCAGTCGGTTCATTGCGATCTCTCTCTCCCTCTCTCTGCGGTGGGTTCACTGCGATCTCTCTCTCTCTCTCTCTCTGCAGTGGGTTCATTGCGATCTCTCTCTCTCTCTCTCTGCGGTGGGTTCATTGCGATCTCTCTCTCTCTCTCTCTCTCTGCGGTGGGTTCATTGTGATCTCTCTCTCCCTCTCTCTGCAGTCGGTTTATTGCGATCTCTCTCTCTCCCTCTCTCTGCATTGGGTTCATTGCGATCTCTCTCTCTCTCTCTCTCTCTGCGGTGGGTTCATTGTGATCGCTCTCTCCCTCTCTCTGCAGTGGGTTCATTGCGATCTCTCTCTCCCTCTCTCTGCGGTGGGTTCATTGCGATCTCTCTCTCCCTCTCTCTGCGGTGGGTTCATTGCGATCTCTCTCTCCCTCTCTGCGGTGGGTTCATTGTGATCTCTCTCTCTCTCTCTGCGGTGGGTTCATTGTGATCTCTCTCTCCCTCTCTCTGCAGTCGGTTCATTGCGATCGCTCTCTCCCTCTCTCTGCGGTGGGTTCACTGCGATCTCTCTCTCTCTCTCTCTCTGCAGTGGGTTCATTGGGATCTCTCTCTCCCTCTCTCTGCGGTGGGTTCACTGCGATCTCTCTCTCTCTGCGTTGGGTTCATTGCGATCTCTCTCTCTCCCTCTCTCTGCAGTGGGTTCATTGCGATCTCTCTCTCTCTCTCTCTCTCTGCGGTGGGTTCATTGCGATCTCTCTCTCTCCCTCTCTCTGCGGTGGGTTCATTGCGATCTCTCTCCCTCTCCCCCCCCCCCCCCCCCCCCCCCCCCCCCCCCCCCCCCCCCCCCCTCCCCCCCCCCTCCCCCCCCCCCCCCCTCCCCCCCCCCCCCCCCCCCCCCCCTGCAGTGGGTTCATTGCGATCTCTCTCTCCCTCTCTCTGCGGTGGGTTCACTGCGATCTCTCTCTCTCTGCGGTGGGTTCATTGTGATCTCTCTCTCCCTCTCTCTGCAGTCGGTTTATTGCGATCTCTCTCTCTCCCTCTCTCTGCGGTGGGTTCATTGCGATCTCTCTCTCTCCCTCTCTCTGCGGTGGGTTCATTGCGATCTCTCTCTCTCCCTCTCTCTGCGGTGGGTTCATTGCGATCTCTCTCTCTCTCTCTTTCTCCCTCTCTCTGCGGTGGGTTCATTGCGATCTCTCTCTCCCTCTCTCTGCAGTCGGTTCATTGTGATCTCTCTCTCCCTCTCTCTGCAGTGGGTTCATTGCGATCTCTCTCTCCCTCTCTGCGGTGGGTTCATTGCGATCTCTCTCTCCCTCTCTCTGCAGTCGGTTCATTGTGATCTCTCTCTCCCTCTCTCTGCGGTGGGTTCACTGCGATCTCTCTCTCTCTCCCTCTCTCTGCGGTGGGTTCATTGCGATCTCTCTCTCTCCCTCTCTCTGCAGTGGGTTCATTGCGATCTCTCTCTCTCCCTCTCTCTGCAGTGGGTTCATTGCGATCTCTCTCTCTCCCTCTCTCTGCAGTGGGTTCATTGCGATCTCTCTCTCTCCCTCTCTCTGCAGTGGGTTCATTGCGATCTCTCTCTCCCTCTCTGCGGTGGGTTCATTGCGATCTCTCTCTCCCTCTCTCTGCGGTGGGTTCATTGCGATCTCTCTCTCTCTCCCTCTCTGCGGTGGGTTCATTGCGATCTCTCTCTCTCCCTCTCTCTGTGGTGGGTTCATTGTGATCTCTCTCTCTCCCTCTTTCTGCAATGGGTTCATTGCGATCTCTCTCTCTCTCTCTGCGGTGGGCTCATTGCGATCTCTCCCTCTCCCTCTCTCTGTGGTTGGTTCATTGCAATCTCTCTCTCCCTCTCTGCGGTGGGCTCATTGCGATCTCTCTCTCTCTGCGGTGGGTTCATTGTGATCTCTCTCTCTCTGCGGTGGGTTCATTGTGATCTCTCTCTCTCCCTCTCTCTGCAGTCGGTTTATTGCGATCTCTCTCTCTCCCTCTCTCTGCGGTGGGTTCATTGTGATCTCTCTCTCTCCCTCTCTCTGCAGTCAGTTTATTGCAATCTCTCACTCTCCCTCTATCTGCGTTGGGTTCATTGCGATCTCTCCCTCTCCCTCTCTCTGCGGTGGGTTCATTGCGATCTCTCCCTCTCCCTCTCTCTGCGGTGGGTTCATTGCGATCTCTCCCTCTCCCTCTCTGTGGTGGGTTCATTGTGATCTCTCTCTCCCTCTCTCTGTGGTGGGTTCATTGTGATCTCTCTCTCTCCCTCTCTCTGTGGTTGGTTCATTGCAATCTCTCTCTCCCTCTCTCTGCAGTGGGCTCATTGCGATCTCTCCCTCTCCCTCTCTCTGTGGTTGGTTCATTGCAATCTCTCTCTCTCTGCGGTGGGTTCATTGTGATCTCTCTCTCTCTGCGGTGGGTTCATTGTGATCTCTCTCTCTCCCTCTCTCTGCAGTCGGTTTATTGCGATCTCTCTCTCTCCCTCTCTCTGCGGTGGGTTCATTGTGATCTCTCTCTCTCCCTCTCTCTGCAGTCAGTTTATTGCAATCTCTCACTCTCCCTCTATCTGCGTTGGGTTCATTGCGATCTCTCCCTCTCCCTCTCTCTGCGGTGGGTTCATTGCGATCTCTCCCTCTCCCTCTCTCTGCGGTGGGTTCATTGCGATCTCTCCCTCTCCCTCTCTGTGGTGGGTTCATTGTGATCTCTCTCTCCCTCTCTCTGTGGTGGGTTCATTGTGATCTCTCCCTCTCCCTCTCTCTGTGGTTGGTTCATTGCAATCTCTCTCTCCCTCTCTCTGCGGTGGGTTCATTGTGATCACCCTCTGTCCCTCTCTCTGCAGTCGGTTCATTGTGTTCTCTCTCTCTCTCTCTCTGCGGTGGGTTCATTGCGATCTCTCTCTCTCCCTCTCTCTGCGGTGGGTTCATTGCGATCTCTCTCTCTCCCTCTCTCTGCGGTGGGTTCATAATGATCTCTCTCTCTCCCTCTCTCTGCGGTGGGTTCATTGCGATCTCTCTCTCTCCATCTCTCTGTGGTTGGTTCATAGTGATCTCTCTCTCTCCCTCTCTCTGCGGTGGGTTCATTGCGATCTCTCTCTCCCTCTCTCTGTGGTTGGTTCATTGCGGTCTCTCTCTCCCTCTCTGCGGTGGGCTCATTGCGATCTCTCCCTCTCCCTCTCTCTGTGGTTGGTTCATTGCAATCTCTCTCTCCCTCTCTGCGGTGGGCTCATTGCGATCTCTCTCTCTCCCTCTCTCTGTGGTTGGTTCATTACAATCTCTCTCTCCCTCTCTCTGCAGTGGGTTCATTGCGATCTCTCTCTCTCTCCCTCTCTGCGGTGGGTTCATTGTAATCTCTCTCTCTCCCTCTCGCTGTGTTTGGTTCATTGTGATCTCTCTCTCTCTCTGTTTGGTTCATTGCGATCTCTCTCTCTCCCTCTCTCTGTGGTGGGTTCGTTGCAATCTCTCTCTCTCTCCCTCTCTGCGGTGGGTTCATTGCGATCTCTCTCTCCCCCTCTCTCTGTGGTGGGTTCATTGCGATCTCTCCCTCTCTCTCTCCCCCTCTCTCTGCGGTGGTTTAATTGCGATCTCTCTCTCCCTCTCCCTATGGTGGGTTCATTGCGATCTCTCTCTCCCTCTCCCTATGGTGGAATCATTGCGATCTCTCTCTCTCTCCCTCTCTCTACAGTGGGTTCATTGCAATCTCTCTCTCCCTCTCTCTATGGTGGGTTCATTGCGATCTCTCTCTCTCCCTCTCTGCTGTGGGTTCATTGCGATCTCTCTCTCTCCCTCTCTCTGCAGTGGGTTCATTGTGATCTCTCTCTCTCCCTCTCTCTGCAGTGGGTTCATTGCGATCTCTCTCTCTCTCTCTCTGTGGTGGGTTCATTGTGATCTCTCCCTCTCCCTCTCTCTGTGGTTGGTTCATTGCAATCTCTCTCTCCCTCTCTCTGCGGTGGGTTCATTGTGATCACCCTCTGTCCCTCTCTCTGCAGTCGGTTCATTGTGTTCTCTCTCTCTCCCTCTCTCTGCAGTGGGTTCATTGCGATCTCTCTCTCTCTCTCTCTGTGGTGGGTTCATTGTGATCTCTCCCTCTCCCTCTCTCTGTGGTTGGTTCATTGCAATCTCTCTCTCCCTCTCTCTGCGGTGGGTTCATTGCGATCTCTCTCTCTCCCTCTCTCTGCGGTGGGTTCATTGCGATCTCTCTCTCTCCCTCTCTCTGCGGTGGGTTCATAATGATCTCTCTCTCTCCCTCTCTCTGCGGTGGGTTCATTGCGATCTCTCTCTCTCCCTCTCTCTGCGGTGGGTTCATAATGATCTCTCTCTCTCCCTCTCTCTGCGGTGGGTTCATTGCGATCTCTCTCTCTCCATCTCTCTGTGGTTGGTTCATAGTGATCTCTCTCTCTCCCTCTCTCTGCGGTGGGTTCATTGCGATCTCTCTCTCCCTCTCTCTGTGGTTGGTTCATTGCGGTCTCTCTCTCCCTCTCTGCGGTGGGCTCATTGCGATCTCTCCCTCTCCCTCTCTCTGTGGTTGGTTCATTGCAATCTCTCTCTCCCTCTCTGCGGTGGGCTCATTGCGATCTCTCTCTCTCCCTCTCTCTGTGGTTGGTTCATTACAATCTCTCTCTCCCTCTCTCTGCAGTGGGTTCATTGCGATCTCTCTCTCTCTCCCTCTCTGCGGTGGGTTCATTGTAATCTCTCTCTCTCCCTCTCGCTGTGTTTGGTTCATTGTGATCTCTCTCTCTCTCTGTTTGGTTCATTGCGATCTCTCTCTCTCCCTCTCTCTGTGGTGGGTTCGTTGCAATCTCTCTCTCTCTCCCTCTCTGCGGTGGGTTCATTGCGATCTCTCTCTCCCCCTCTCTCTGTGGTGGGTTCATTGCGATCTCTCCCTCTCTCTCTCCCCCTCTCTCTGCGGTGGTTTAATTGCGATCTCTCTCTCCCTCTCCCTATGGTGGGTTCATTGCGATCTCTCTCTCCCTCTCCCTATGGTGGAATCATTGCGATCTCTCTCTCTCTCCCTCTCTCTACAGTGGGTTCATTGCAATCTCTCTCTCCCTCTCTCTATGGTGGGTTCATTGCGATCTCTCTCTCTCCCTCTCTGCTGTGGGTTCATTGCGATCTCTCTCTCTCCCTCTCTCTGCAGTGGGTTCATTGTGATCTCTCTCTCTCCCTCTCTCTGCAGTGGGTTCATTGCGATCTCTCTCTCTCTCTCTCTGTGGTGGGTTCATTGCGATCTCTCTCTCTCTCTCTCGCTCCCTCTCTCTGTGGTGGGTTCATTGCGATCTCTCTCTCTCCCTCTCTCTGTGCTTGGATCATTGCGATCTCTCTCTCTCTCCCTCTCTCTGTGGTGGGTTCATTGCGATCTCTCTCTCTCTCTCTCTGTGGTGGGTTCATTGCGATCTCTCTCTCCCTCTCTCTGCGGTGGGTTCATTGCGATCTCTCTCTCCCTCTCTCTGCGGTGGGTTCATTGCGATCTCTCTTTCCCTCTCTCTGCTGTGGATTCATTGCGATCTCTCTCTCTCCCTCTCTGCAGTGGGTTCATTGCGATCTCTCTCTCTCTCTGCGGTGGGTTCATTGCGATCTCTCTCTCTCTCCCCTCTCTCTGCAGTGGGTTCATTGCGATCTCTCTCTCTCTCCCCTCTCTCTGCAGTGGGTTCATTGCGATCTCTCTCTCTCTCTCTCTGCGGTGGGTTCATTGCGATCTCTCTCTCTCCCCCTCTCCCTGCGGTGGGATCATTGCGACCTCTCTCTCCCTCTCTCTGTGGTGGGTTCATTGCGATCTCTCTCTCTCTCCCTCTCTGCAGTGTGTTCATTGCGATCTCTCTCTCTCCCCCTCTCTCTGCGGTGGGTTCATTGCGATCTCTCTCTCGCTCCCTCTCTCTGTGGTGGGTTCATTGCGATATCTCTCTCACTCCCTCTCTCTGCAATGGGTTCATTGCGATCTTTCTCTCTCTTCCTCTCTCTGTGGTGGGTTCATTGCGATCTCTCTCTCTCTCTGCGGTGGGTTCATTACGATCTATCTCTCGCTCCCTCTCTCTGTGTTGGGTTCATTGCGATCTCTCTCTCTCTCCCTCTCTCTGTGGTGGGTTCATTGCGATCTTTCTCTCTCTTCCTCTCTCTGTGGTGGGTTCATTGCGATCTCTCTCTCTCTCTGCAATGGGTTCATTGCGATCTTTCTCTCTCTTCCTCTCTCTGTGGTGGGTTCATTGCGATCTCTCTCTCTCTCTGCGGTGGGTTCATTGCGATCTATCTCTCTCTCCCTCTCCCTATGGTGGGTTCATTGCGATCTCTCTCTCCCTCTCCCTATGGTGGAATCATTGCGATCTCTCTCTCTCTCCCTCTCTCTACAGTGGGTTCATTGCAATCTCTCTCTCCCTCTCTCTATGGTGGGTTCATTGCGATCTCTCTCTCTCCCTCTCTGCTGTGGGTTCATTGCGATCTCTCTCTCCCTCTCTCTGTGGTTGGTTCATTGCGGTCTCTCTCTCCCTCTCTGCGGTGGGCTCATTGCGATCTCTCCCTCTCCCTCTCTCTGTGGTTGGTTCATTGTAATCTCTCTCTCCCTCTCTGCGGTGGGCTCATTGCGATCTCTCCCTCTCCCTCTCTCTGTGGTTGGTTCATTGCAATCTCTCTCTCCCTCTCTGCGGTGGGCTCATTGCGATCTCTCTCTCTCCCTCTCTCTGTGGTTGGTTCATTACAATCTCTCTCTCCCTCTCTCTGCAGTGGGTTCATTGCGATCTCTCTCTCTCTCCCTCTCTGCGGTGGGTTCATTGTAATCTCTCTCTCTCCCTCTCGCTGTGTTTGGTTCATTGTGATCTCTCTCTCTCTCTGTTTGGTTCATTGCGATCTCTCTCTCTCCCTCTCTCTGTGGTGGGTTCGTTGCAATCTCTCTCTCTCTCCCTCTCTGCGGTGGGTTCATTGCGATCTCTCTCTCCCCCTCTCTCTGTGGTGGGTTCATTGCGATCTCTCCCTCTCTCTCTCCCCCTCTCTCTGCGGTGGTTTAATTGCGATCTCTCTCTCCCTCTCCCTATGGTGGGTTCATTGCGATCTCTCTCTCCCTCTCCCTATGGTGGAATCATTGCGATCTCTCTCTCTCTCCCTCTCTCTACAGTGGGTTCATTGCAATCTCTCTCTCTCTCTCTCTATGGTGGGTTCATTGCGATCTCTCTCTCTCCCTCTCTGCTGTGGGTTCATTGCGATCTCTCTCTCTCCCTCTCTCTGCAGTGGGTTCATTGTGATCTCTCTCTCTCCCTCTCTCTGCAGTGGGTTCATTGCGATCTCTCTCTCTCTCTCTGTGGTGGGTTCATTGCGATCTCTCTCTCTCTCTCTCGCTCCCTCTCTCTGTGGTGGGTTCATTGCGATCTCTCTCTCTCCCTCTCTCTGTGCTTGGATCATTGCGATCTCTCTCTCTCTCCCTCTCTCTGTGGTGGGTTCATTGCGATCTCTCTCTCTCTCTCTCTGTGGTGGGTTCATTGCGATCTCTCTCTCCCTCTCTCTGCGGTGGGTTCATTGCGATCTCTCTCTCCCTCTCTCTGCGGTGGGTTCATTGCGATCTCTCTTTCCCTCTCTCTGCTGTGGATTCATTGCGATCTCTCTCTCTCCCTCTCTGCAGTGGGTTCATTGCGATCTCTCTCTCTCTCTGCGGTGGGTTCATTGCGATCTCTCTCTCTCTCCCCTCTCTCTGCAGTGGGTTCATTGCGATCTCTCTCTCTCTCCCCTCTCTCTGCAGTGGGTTCATTGCGATCTCTCTCTCTCTCTCTCTGCGGTGGGTTCATTGCGATCTCTCTCTCTCCCCCTCTCTCTGCGGTGGGATCATTGCGACCTCTCTCTCCCTCTCTCTGTGGTGGGTTCATTGCGATCTCTCTCTCTCTCCCTCTCTGCAGTGTGTTCATTGCGATCTCTCTCTCTCCCCCTCTCTCTGCGGTGGGTTCATTGCGATCTCTCTCTCGCTCCCTCTCTCTGTGGTGGGTTCATTGCGATATCTCTCTCACTCCCTCTCTCTGCAATGGGTTCATTGCGATCTTTCTCTCTCTTCCTCTCTCTGTGGTGGGTTCATTGCGATCTCTCTCTCTCTCTGCGGTGGGTTCATTACGATCTATCTCTCGCTCCCTCTCTCTGTGTTGGGTTCATTGCGATCTCTCTCTCTCTCCCTCTCTCTGTGGTGGGTTCATTGCGATCTTTCTCTCTCTTCCTCTCTCTGTGGTGGGTTCATTGCGATCTCTCTCTCTCTCTGCAATGGGTTCATTGCGATCTTTCTCTCTCTTCCTCTCTCTGTGGTGGGTTCATTGCGATCTCTCTCTCTCTCTGCGGTGGGTTCATTGCGATCTATCTCTCGCTCCCTCTCTCTGTGGTGGGTTCATTGCGATCTCTCTCTCTCCCTCTCTCTGTGGTGGGTTCATTGCGATCTCTCTCTCTCCCTCTCTCTGCGGTGGGTTCATTGCGATCTCTCTCTCTCCCTCTCTCTGCGGTGGGTTCATTGTGATCTCTCTCTCTCCCTCTCTGCAGTGGGTTCATTGCGATCTCTCTCTCCCTCTCTGCAGTGGGCTCATTGCGATCTCCCTCTCCCTCTCTCTGTGGTTGGTTCATTGCAATCTCTCTCTCCGTCTCTCTGCAGTGGGTTCATTGTGATCACCCTCTGTCCCTCTCTCTGCAGTGGGTTCATTGCGATCTCTCTCTCTCTCTCTCTCTGCAGTCGGTTCATTGTGTTCTCTCTCTCCCTCTCTGCGGTGGGTTCATTGCGATCTCTCTCTCTCCCTCTCTCTGCGGTGGGTTCATTGCGATCTCTCTCTCTCCCTCTCTCTGCGGTGGGTTCATAGTGATCTCTCTCTCTCCCTCTCTCTGCGGTGGGTTCATAGTGATCTCTCTCTCTCCCTCTCTCTGCGGTGGGTTCATTGCGATCTCTCTCTCTCCCTCTCTCTGCGGTGGGTTCATTGCGATCTCTCTCTCTCCATCTCTCTGTGGTTGGTTCATAGTGATCTCTCTCTCTCCCTCTCTCTGCGGTGGGTTCATTGCGATCTCTCTCTCCCTCTCTCTGTGGTTGGTTCATTGCAGTCTCTCTCTCCCTCTCTGCGGTGGGCTCATTGCGATCTCTCCCTCTCCCTCTCTCTGTGGTTGGTTCATTGCAATCTCTCTCTCCCTCTCTGCGGTGGGCTCATTGCGATCTCTCTCTCTCCCTCTCTCTGTGGTTGGTTCATTACAATCTCTCTCTCCCTCTCTCTGCAGTGGGTTCATTGCGATCTCTCTCTCTCTCCCTCTCTGCGGTGGGTTCATTGTAATCTCTCTCTCTCCCTCTCGCTGTGTTTGGTTCATTGTGATCTCTCTCTCTCTCTGTTTGGTTCATTGCGATCTCTCTCTCTCCCTCTCTCTGTGGTGGGTTCGTTGCAATCTCTCTCTCTCTCCCTCTCTGCGGTGGGTTCATTGCGATCTCTCTCTCCCCCTCTCTCTGTGGTGGGTTCATTGCAATCTCTCTCTCTCTCCCTCTCTGCGGTGGGTTCATTGCGATCTCTCTCTCTCCCCCTCTCTCTGTGGTGGGTTCATTGCGATCTCTCCCTCTCTCTCTCCCCCTCTCTCTGCGGTGGTTTAATTGCGATCTCTCTCTCCCTCTCCCTATGGTGGGTTCATTGCGATCTCTCTCTCCCTCTCCCTATGGTGGGATCATTGCGATCTCTCTCTCTCTCCCTCTCTCTACAGTGGGTTCATTGCAATCTCTCTCTCCCTCTTTCTATGGTGGGTTCATTGCGATCTCTCTCTCCCTCTCTCTGCAGTGGGTTCATTGTGATCTCTCTCTCTCCCTCTCTCTGCAGTGGGTTCATTGCGATCTCTCTCTCTCTCTCTGTGGTGGGTTCATTGCGATCTCTCTCTCTCTCTCGCTCCCTCTCTCTGTGGTGGGTTCATTGCGATCTCTCTCTCTCCCTCTCTCTGTGCTTGGATCATTGCGATCTCTCTCTCTCTCCCTCTCTCTGTGGTGGGTTCATTGCGATCTCTCTCTCTCTCTCTCTGTGGTGGGTTCATTGCGATCTCTCTCTCCCTCTCTCTGCGGTGGGTTCATTGCGATCTCTCTCTCCCTCTCTCTGCGGTGGGTTCATTGCGATCTCTCTTTCCCTCTCTCTGCTGTGGATTCATTGCGATCTCTCTCTCTCTCCCTCTCTGCAGTGGGTTCATTGCGATCTCTCTCTCTCTCTGCGGTGGGTTCATTGCGATCTCTCTCTCTCTCCCCTCTCTCTGCAGTGGGTTCATTGCGATCTCTCTCTCTCTCCCCTCTCTCTGCAGTGGGTTCATTGCGATCTCTCTCTCTCTCTCTCTGCGGTGGGTTCATTGCGATCTCTCTCTCTCCCCCTCTCTCTGCGGTGGGATCATTGCGACCTCTCTCTCCCTCTCTCTGTGGTGGGTTCATTGCGATCTCTCTCTCTCTCCCTCTCTGCAGTGTGTTCATTGCGATCTCTCTCTCTCCCCCTCTCTCTGCGGTGGGTTCATTGCGATCTCTCTCTCGCTCCCTCTCTCTGTGGTGGGTTCATTGCGATAACTCTCTCACTCCCTCTCTCTGCAATGGGTTCATTGCGATCTTTCTCTCTCTTCCTCTCTCTGTGGTGGGTTCATTGCGATCTCTCTCTCTCTCTGCGGTGGGTTCATTGCGATCTATCTCTCGCTCCCTCTCTCTGTGTTGGGTTCATTGCGATCTCTCTCTCTCTCCCTCTCTCTGTGGTGGGTTCATTGCGATCTTTCTCTCTCTTCCTCTCTCTGTGGTGGGTTCATTGCGATCTCTCTCTCTCTCTGCAATGGGTTCATTGCAATCTTTCTCTCTCTTCCTCTCTCTGTGGTGGGCTCATTGCGATCTCTCGCTCTCTCTGCGGTGGGTTCATTGCGATCTATCTCTCGCTCCCTCTCTCTGTGGTGGGTTCATTGCGATCTCTCTCTCTCTCCCTCTCTCTGTGGTGGGTTCATTGCGATCTCTCTCTCTCTCTGCGGTGGGTTCATTGCGATCTATCTCTCGCTCCCTCTCTCTGTGGTGGGTTCATTGCGATCTCTCTCTCTCTCCCTCTCTCTGCAGTGGGTTCATTGCGATCTCTCTCTCTCTCTCTCTGCGGTGGGTTCATTGTGATCTCTGTCTCCCCCTCTCTCTGTGGTGGGTTCATTGCGATCTCTCTCTCTCTCTCTCTCTCTCTCTGTGGTGGGTTCATTGCGATCTCTCTCTCGCTCCCTCTCTCTGTGGTGGGTTCATTGCGATCTCTCTCTCTCTCCCTCTCTCTGCAGTGGGTTCATTGCGATCTCTCTCTCTCTCTCTCTGCGGTGGGTTCATTGCGATCTATCTCTCGCTCCCTCTCTCTGTGGTGGGTTCATTGCGATCTCTCTCTCTCTCCCTCTCTCTATGGTTGGTTCATTGTGATCTCTCTCTCTCTCCCTCTCTCTGTGGTGGGTTCATTGCGATCTCTCTCTCTCCCTTTCTCTGCAGTGGGTTCATTGTGATCTCTGTCTCCCCCTCTCTCTGTGGTGGGTTCATTGCGATCTCTCTCTCTCTCTCTCTCTCTCTCTGTGGTGGGTTCATTGCGATCTCTCTCTCTCCCGCCCTCTCTCTGCAGTGGGTTCATTGCCATCTCTCTCTCTCCCTCTCTCTGCGGTGGGTTCATTGCGATCTCTCTCTCTCCCTCTCTCTGCAGTGGGTTCACTGCGATCTCTCTCTCTCTGCGGTGGGTTAATTGCGATCTCTCTTTCTCCCTCTCTCTGTGGTTGGTTCATTGCAACCTCTCTCTCTCTCTCCCTCTTTCTGCGGTGGGTTCATTGCAATCTCTCTCTCCCTCTCTCTGCAGTGGGTTCATT